>NW_027507748.1:268135296-268430296 GCF_037356315.1 Lithobates pipiens | reverse complement strand
ATAATAACAAAAGACTCTCTGCGCTACGATATTTTGCCTAAAAAAACAAGCAAGCAGTATCCTGAACTTGGTTAAAGTGCAAAAAAGGTGTGTAGTGCCAATAGTTACATATCAAATATATATAAATCCTCAAAAACCTGTAGAAAATGTAATCAAATAAATGTTCATCAGTAATAAGGTGAATGTTCAGTGATATAACAAACTTAGTCCAAAATAATGTGAAGGTATAATGCAGATAAAGCCCAACACCATCAAGAAGTGGTGAAGTGTCCAAGGTGTGCTCAGAGGTCCATCACCGCATTCCAGTGTAAACACTCACCAGAGATGATGGCTGCCACTACAACAGCATAACCGCCTGTATCTTTAGAACCTCTTTAAATCAGACATCCACTGGAAACATAGGGGTAACATCCGATAACCACATCCAGAGGCACCTCTAAGTAGGGTAAACTAAGGTAAATAAATCTCACCAGGAGCCGAGAAAGTGCTCTGATAGTGTGGTATTTTAATACGAGTGCATGTACATAAAAAACAGATTAAAACCATAAAAGTATACATTTCCAAATAGCCAAACTGGTTAAATAAAGGTACAAATATAATTTTTCTAAAGAAATGTTAGTGTTACTGATCCCAGGACCCTGCATTTACTATATCTGGTCTCCCACAGTACACAAAACACGGAAATGCAATACTTTTAATCAGCTCTTTTTTTCTCAGAGAATAGGTGCAGGAACTCAACCACAGAGGGATAGTCTTAATGGAGCATTGTAAAATACCATTGGTGCATTCTGAGTGTAGAGTCCAGGTGTTTGCTATGTACAGAGTGCAAAGATCAGGAGTACCAATGGATTCAGAGTAAATAGATCATGAGTGTACTGAGAATGGGGTACAGAGTTCAGGAGTGCACTGTGAACAAGGTGCAGAGTTCAGGAGTGCACTGCGTACAGAGTGAAGAGCTCAAGAATGCATTGCATGCAGAGTTCATGAGTGCACTGCATATTGAGTGCAGAGTTTAGGAGTGTGCTACGTATGGAGTACAGGGTTCAGGAGTATTCTGCATACAGAGTGCAGAGTTCAGAAGTGTACTACATATAGAGTGCAGGGTTCAGGAGTGTGTTATGCAGAGTGAGCAGATTTTAGGAGTGCACTGTGTACTTAGTGCATGTGCTACGTACAGAGTGCAGGGCACAGGAATGCATGTCTCAATGCTCATTTCAACAGTTTACTTCTCCCCCTTCCAGTACAGAGCTCTGCTCCCACCTCCAAATCCTCTCTCTCCCACCTACAGTGTATCAGAGAGAGGGGCTGCTGCAGAAGAGCAGCTACAGCTTACAGCAGGAGTGCAATGTTAAGTGGGGAGAGGTGGAATTAGTGCTAAGAGGGGGGAGAGAGAATGACATTGGTGCTAAGTTAATGTGGCATTGGTACTAAAGGAGGAGGGGCAATGTGCTCTTTTCCAACTCGAGGAGAGTTGGAACATTGGTGCTTAATGAGGGGAGGGGGACATTGGTGCTAAGTGGGGGGAAGGGGGGCATTTGGGATATGTGGGAGGAGAGAAGGAACATTTGGGATAAGTGGAGGGAGAGGGGGACATTTGGGACAAGTAGGAGGTGAGGGGGACATTTTGGATAAGTGGGGGACAGGAGGGATATTGGGGGTAAATTGGGGAGAGGAGGAATATTGGGGATATGTGGAGAGAGAGGAGGGATATTGGGGATAAGTGGGGGAATATGGGGGATAAGTGGGGGAGAGGAGGGATATTGGGGATAGGTAGGGGGAGAGGAGGGATATTGGGAATAAGTGGGAGGAGAGGAGAAACATTTGGGATAAGTGGAGAGAGAGGAGGTACAGGTGGGATAAGTGGGGGCAAAGGGGAACATTTGGGATAAGTGGGAGGAGAAGGGGCACATTGGTTATAAGTGAGAGGAGAGGGGGACATTGGGGATAAGTGGGGGGAGAGGAGAGACATTGGGGATAAGTGGGGGGAGAGGAAGAGCATTTGGGATAAGTGGGAGAAAAGGGGGACATTGGGGATAAGTGGGAAGATGGGGCGCATTTGGGATACACGGGGTGACAGGGGCGACGTTGGGAATAAGTGGGGGGTGAGGAGGAACATTCAGGATAAGCGGGGGGAGAGGGTGATGTTCTGTGTATGTGTGTGTGTAGTGTAGACTGTGAGTGTATGTGTGGGGTACAGCAGCACACCCATCCATTGAACAGCAGAAGAGCACGCTCTGAGCAGTATGCTGCACAGACTAGAAGCAGCTCAATGTCTGGGGTGCATATTTGATGATAGGACTCTGATATGAAAGGCAGGGGGAACTAAAGATTGTGAGGCAAAAAAGGGGACTGAGAATGGTCATGTGAAAGGGGGGAATTGAGAACTCATTTAAAAGGGCAGAGGATTTACAAATCTGATTTGAAAGCAGGAGGCTGATGAGTAGATGGGGGGCTGACTACTTTGATTTGAAGGTAAGGAACTGAGGACTGATGTGAAAGGGAGGGGGGCTGAGGACTCTGATATGAAAATAGAGAACCCAGCATTCAAAAGTGTGGGGGGAGGGGCTGAGGATTTGAAATGGAGGCACAGGACCCTGAATTGAAAGGGAGAAAGGGAGGCCTCTGGACTAGCAGACTCAGATAGATGCAGGGGCTCAGGATCCTGATTTGAAAAGGGGGGAATGAGGACTTGGATGTGAAAATAGAGGACTCAGGACTCTGAGTTAAAAGGGGAGCTGAGGACTCTGACTTGAAAAGCGGGAGCTGAAGACTCTGATATGAAAGGAGGAAACTGAGGACATTGAAATGAAAGCAGAAGACTAAGCACTCTGATGTGAAAGTGGTGGGTGGGGGGTGGGGACCCAGGACTTCTGATGTGAAGGAGGACCCCATTTTAGGTTTGGATGCCTTGAAATTTTGCATACTTTTAAAGGGTACAGTGACTGGACAAGAGAACTACTTTTTTTTTCTTGTAAAATGCAGTTTCATTTTTGGAAAAGATCAATCAGTTCTCCTATTTTTTTAAATGGGCATACTAATAAATAGATACATAAATAAATAAATGAAGAATAATAATAATAATTATTATTTTTTTATTCATTTTTATTTTGTGAAGCCCTGGAAAACTATTTCTGTGACCTGGATTTTACAAGTTACATTTCAGTCTATTAGTATGCAATAGACCTCCACTTTCAAGGTTCTTCATTTTTTTCTCTTGCATATTTGTGGCTTCATAGATCAGCTAAACCACTTCTGCCTCCCAAAATTTATCTCATAGACAACCTCCTGACAGTTCTTTCATGGGCTATCCATCCACACTGCATCCAGCTGGCTCTAATATCTGAGGCAGATGGACACCTCACAAAAGACCCCTCACCTCTCCAAGCTGGTCTTTCAACATGCCTGATTAAATCCTAATACATAAGTTAGAATTGATACAGTGACTCTAGGGGGATTCAATTAGTGCAGAAGGCATGAAGAAAACAGCACAAAGAGATGTGGTAGTTAGAAAGTAATTTTCTTTTGATCATTATAGCATCTTACATGTGGAAGAAGAAAATTATAGGCTCATGTGTCTTTCCTTAATATCCTCTGGGGCCAGATTTGTCGTAACATTGAAGTTAGCTGTCAGATTTGACAAAATCGTGTGGAGTTGATGAATTTACAGCACTGTTTTAAAAGCTAATGCTGTAACTGTGAAAGAGGGCAAATACAGACATCCTTTCTCACTACTTTCCATTTTATTAGAACTCAATGCATTCCTCTATATATAAACATACAATAAGAGCAAATATGTAAACCTATTAAACAATATAGCTACAGAAAAAACGTGGATATTCAGAAACAAATGTGCACAATAGATGGCAGTGCTGACTAAAATGATACACAGTAAAACAGGGTGCTGTTCTGAAATCATTGTGCGTGTGTTTGTGTGTGTGTGTGTGTTTGTGTGCGTGTGTGTGGTTAATTATGCTATTATAACTAATGGCACAAGACCAACATTATGCACAAACAAAAGATGTTAAAATTCAGAATCAATATATTTAACAAAGGCTTTTCTATGGAGCAGTAGAAATAGACAAATATGAAATATGTATTCCATGATGTAATATGTGCAATTAACTCATTGCTTATCAATAAAAATTTTAGTAACATAAGAAATAAATTGTGCTACAGCAGTTTTTTTTCAATATGTGTTATAAGTGGGTTTTCCATGCAATGTCGTGCATATTTCGCACAATTGTAATGTTTTTGTGAGTATTTCTTGGTGATAGTGTATTTTTTGCATTTTGTGTATAGCTTCATACTTTTAAAAACACATACAACATATGCATAGTATAGTATTAAGTAACTTTTATGTATAATATACTTCATCCCTATGGAAGATGTGCCTTTAGCAGTTCCACCCATAATTTAACGTTTACATCAATCAACAGCTTTCTGCATGAACAACATTTGGCCCAAATTTTTTCTTTTACTTACTCTGTCTGCATTCTTACCATGGGGTCCCTTCTAATCTGCCACTTCTGGGCTGTGGTGATTTACGTCATATCTTGTGGTGCCTGTGCTCCTGGGAGATGTGTGTCATCATTTCCCAGGAGTCAGTGGGCAAAAGATAGCATTGCACTCTTTCAAAACAGGAAATGACACGATCAAATGCAGATCTACACACTGTCAGCGCTACGCCTGGCTTACACTGCGCATGCGCGAGATCGGGAGGTGCATGCTGGGTAGCCAAAGAGAGTACCGAAAGAGAGTCCTAGTGGGCTTTACATGACCACAGTCAAGATGGAACAGCTCAGGAAGACAAAAATAAGGTAAGTAAATTATAATTTTTTTTTTTTTACTGGGAACGGGTTCGAAATATATATATATATATATATATATATATATATATATATATATATATATATATATATATACATGCGTTAATGTATATTATCGCATACAAGGGGGGTGCCGAAAAGAACAAAAAAAATATGTGGGCGGAACTCCGCTTTAAACAGGTTTTTTGGTACTTTTTAATGCAGCCCATGAAAGCATATAGACCTGGAACATTAAACAGTAGAGCTTATTTACTATAGGAGTGGCAGATAACCGTTGTGTTTAAAAAAAAAATAAAAAAAATGCTGCTAGCAACTACTGGCGCTCAGAACTGATAGACATAAACTAATTTTAAATATGGAAGCCTATGTATTTTAACTTGTGCACTGATAGTATGCATGAAAAATTTGTAATTTTATTACCAATATTGTTGGTATATGTGGAATATCTCCAGTTCCTCTGAAATGGTGCTCAAAATGTTTATAATTAGAGGTATATCTCATGCATGATTCTTTAGTGAGTGTTAAAAAGGTTTTGATATATGCTCTTCCTGGACTTCTCTCTCATTGGTAAAATGAATGAATAGTGAACCATTTGTCAAATGACTGGACTTTCTTTTAGCTAAAGATGATCAAATCTGGTTGGATTTCATTTTAGGCCTGAAGATTACATAAACCCTCTAAACATTATACATTTCTAAAAGCAGACACCTTAAAAAAATGTGGTAGTTTCAATCTTGTATCTCACAAAATATTAGGGCAACGATTTATGAACCTCAAAATGTCAGTAAAAACCACACATAATTAAATGTAATATATTATCCAACTGTTTGGTAAAGTATAAAAGGTGAGGTTGTTTAAATATATGGCAAGCCTTAATATTGTGTGTCCAAAACCTCTTTATAGACCTTGGACTCAAGAAGGCTTTGCATGCCTGGATCTATACACCTACTTTATAGCAGCCCTTCTTACTGGGTCGTTTCTGATGAATCTCATGCCTTGGTGGTTCTAGAGGCAGCATACTCAGTTTCTGTCATGGCCACAGGCTTCCTTTCCTTTTATCAGTCCCCACATAGTTTAATCCAAAACACCCTGAATTTCCGTCTATCCCTCTATATAGGCGTCAACCAGCATTAAATACCTTGATAACATCTACGAAAGGGACTTTTTAGCCACTGCTGATAAGCTTAAACAACAATGTGTTCTCCCCAACTTACTCTTCTTCAGATACCTGCAACTCTGTCATGCCTACAATTCCCAGTGCGCCATTGACACACTACACCTACTTGTGAACAACCTAGAATTACTGCTGAGAGATGCTTTCCTAGCTAAACCCCTGTTTGAAATATAGAAAGCTCTAATGCCTTTGGTCCATAATGGTGTGAAACCCCTTAACCACTTAAGCCCCAGACCATATTGCTGGCCAAAGACCACACCACTTTTTGCGATTCGGCACTGCGTTGCTTTAACTGACAATTTTGCGGTCGTGCGACGTGGCTCCCAAACAAAATTGACGTCCTTTTTTTCCCACAAATAGAGCTTTCTTTTGGTGGTATTTGATCACACCTGCGTTTTTTTATTTTTTGAGCTATAAACAAAAAAAGAGTGACAATTTTGAAAAAAACACATTATTTTTTACATTTTGCTATAATAAATATATAAAAAATATTTTTTTCCTCAGTTTAGGCCAATACATATTCTTCTACATATTCTTGGTAAAAAAAATCTCAATGTTTATTGATTGGTTTGCGCAAAAGTTTTTTTACTAGTAATGGCGGCGATCAGTAATTTTTATCATGACTGCGACATTATGGCAGACACATCGGACCTTTTTTTTTCACTTTTTTTAGGACCATTGTCATTTTATACAGCAAACAGTGCTGTACAAATGCACTGATTCCTGTGTAAATGACACTGGCAGTGAAGGGGTTAACCACTAGGTGGCAGTGTATGGGTTAAGTGAGCCCTGGGGAGTGTTTCTAACTGTGGGGGGTGTGGCTGTGTATGACATGTCACTGATCTCTGCTCCAATCACAGGGAGTGAATGGGGAGAGGCTTATTTACATTAGCATCTCCCTGTTTTTCCTCCCCATGAGAAGATTGCAGGTATCCCCACGACGATTGAGTCATCTGGACGCACGATCAGACTCACGGAGGTGCCGTCTGGCACGTGTGCACTGCCTGGCACGGCAGAAAAATTGAAAGGGACGTACCTGTATGCCCATCTGCCTGTCTGTGCCATTCTGTCGTCGTACATCGGCGTGTGCCGGTCAGGAAGTGGTTAAAATTAAATGGCAGAAGTTTGATGAGGAGGACTGGGAAGAGGTCTGAGATTACCATCTTCTACAGCTAGTTGCTATGAGAGATACAGCCTAATACAGTTGAAATAAATCTTAGCAACCCTAGACAACACTTCTGCATCACCCATTTATTTTAATCCTGTTATTAGTTCTCTATGCCCCATTATTCTCAATATCATAAATCACTCCGTTAGAATCAGTTTTGTCACAACAATCCTCAAACCTGCCACCATCACCGGTACCAAAAAAAACCCAACATGGCTATGGACAGTTTAAACAACTATAGCAACCAACGCGATCTATATACGCTCATCTCTCTTATAACCAAATACATCCATGCAGGCTGGTAATGTTACTAGTGTATAGCGCCGTTGAATTTTTTTTCCCTCGGGCCAAACCCTGAAAAATTCTTTAACAAGTGTATGGTAGGTCAAACAGCAATAAGATCACTTCAACACCATCCTTATTTCACCCCCTTCAGTCTTTTCCACCATTTCCATGCACGTCAGCACTCTTCACCTTCTGCACTCACATTCATTCAACGCATGAATTTCACTGCAATATTTATTTTTCTCTGTGGTTGATGGTTGTCTGCCTTGAATTTTATTGATTTACACTGCATATATAATCGTTTTAATCATGTGGTCACATTTACGGACTGTTAGGTCTCACTTGTTTGCATGCAGTTATGATCCTGAATTCACTCTACCTCCCCTTCACTTTTCTCCATGCACTTCACTTTCAAAATTTGTTTCACATTTTTTTCACATCCTTTTATTTTTTCCACCCTAACTTCTTCTCTCTTTTCTTCCCTTTCCTTTCCCTTTTTTTCTTTTTTCTTTATTCCCTTTCCTCTATATTCCTCTTCCCTTGATTCCTTCTCCCTTATATTCCTCCTTCCCCACCCCCTCCCCCTTCCCCCTTCCTGGCTTCCTCCCCGTTCCCTCTCCCCCCATTTTTTGCCCCTCCTCCATCACCTCCCTTTCCCTCCCCCCTTCCCCTCTTTCCCTTCTCTCTTCATCCCTCCACATATTCACTAAGCATGAATCCATTATCCAGTTTATATTTATTTCTTCACGGGCACTTTGTGCCATCACTTTCACTGGTTTTTATATTGATGAGAATACTTGGTTAGATTTGACCGTATCACACAACATGCTAATATGGATGAAACCAGCTTTTTTACCTAACCTAATTTAGATCAACATCGTATCTTTCCTAGACATTGGCTTGCTTGCATTTCTGGGATCAAAACCTGCCATTTATCTCTTAAGCCCCATACACACTATCAGTTTTTATGCTGGGTTTTTCCTTCCGGTTTACCAAAACAATGTAGTGCAAGGGCCTGCCTGATTGCATACACATTGAAACTCCTAAGGTTTGACCTCATTATATGGTTTTGGTAAATCTGAAGGAAAAACTCAGCAGAAAAACTGATAGTGTGCACAAGACCTTAATGTCAATGGTTCTCTGCCTATTTTAGCTCATAATAAAAATGAGAACAATATTGATATGAGTCCCTTCGGCCTCTGTGACTTCTTGTCTTGTCTTCAGTTTCTGCTTGCCACACTGCACCTGCAAGGCGTGTCTTAATTTAAAATATTTATAAAATGTATGTGCTAAATCATGTTGTTGATTCGGGTATTCAAATGTTCGTATAGTTCCATGTTCATACAACTGTTCTAATACAATTGCACCTTTCTGTTTCCAGAAGTTTCCATCTGGATTTTCTCTCAGCAGCTCAAATGCTGGGTTATTCCAGATGGAATTTTCCTGGGAAATATCCCTAAACCCTACTATTCACTTAGGCTTCTTTCCACACCACTCATGCCATTGTAAACATAGGGATCTTAATTTCAAGTAACCTTGCTGTTTGTGCTTCCAATCCTACCACTAAATACTCTACCTGGAGTATTTCCAATAGGTATTTTTCTACTCCTTTTGCTCTTTCCTGTCTTATCCATGTCTGTAGCTGTTTTAACTGCCGTGCCAGGTAATATAAATACTGTATATATCTGGAAGTGTCATCCCTGCTTTAGTTTTCGATTGTTGTAATGTTGTTATTTTAATTTGGATCTGGCATTAGCCCATATAAATTTTATCAGGGGCTCTTTACCACGTGATCAGCTGTGTCCAATCATAGCTGATCACGGATGTAAACAGAAGCCGGTTATCGGCACTCTGAGCCGATAACCAGCTTGTGTAACTGGGACATGTACACTTATACTCAGGGCACTGATTATCAGTGTCCTTATTATCAGTGCAGTCCCAACAGTGCCACCAGCGGTGCCAATCTGTGCCCACCAGTGCTGCCAATCAGTGCCCACTCATCAGTCTCACCTATCAGTGCCACCTACCAGTATCCATCAGTGCCACTTATCAATGCCATTCATTGTCATTCAGTTGAAAGCTGAAGGGGGCAGTAAGGGGGTAAAAGTGCCCAGTAGGCAAGTGGTTAAAGGTAACCATGATTTATGGACCTAGAATTATTCCTCTGACTCCGACGGGGATGGTGATATGTAACATGTCTAGTGCAATCAGCATTTTCATTTCAATATTTTTATTTTCAAGAAAATTCAATAAACAGATACAGAAATACAAAAATACAAAGAGGGCCAAAAGCCCCACAGCAACCAACATGGTTGGTTGGCTATCTAATGAGTCAAGGAGGGTTGTACATTATACATTCACAAATGACAAACTTGTCTTGCTGTATATAGCAAATAGCGTTATCTATAAATTAATGCCTACATGTTGTCTAGCAACTAAACACATCAGAGGGGGGAATGTCCAGGCGGGAAAGGGGGGAAGCTCCGCCACCCGATTGGGATCATGCTGTGGTCAGGGTTCCCGGCACCCCAACCCACCTGCCCGGTTGTTTACTATGTGTTGCTCCAATTTGTAAAGACTTATGACTAGGCCTGAGAGCGATTAATGTTAATGGGAAGCAATGCAAATGTGGGATGTCAAGCCCATTGTCTGAGAGACTACTTCAGAAACACTAAATGTCACTAAGGATATGAATATCTAGGTTACCGGTTACCATCAGTGTTGGTCATCTTACTTTAGAAAAGCAATTAGTTAAGTTACAAATTACTTCTCCCAAAAAGTAATTGTGTTAGTAACTCGGTTACTATATTGGAAAAGTAATTAGTTACTCAACAAAGTAACTGTGACAGGGGTGGCAGCAGTGGTACTTGAGGGGTGGCAGCTGTGGTACTTGAGAGGTGGCAGCGGTGGTACTTGGGGGGTGGCAGTGGTGGTGGTGTACTTGGGGAGGTGGCAGTGGTGGTGGTGTACAGTACTTGGGGGGGTGGCAGCGGTAGTGTACCTGGGGGGGTAGCAGGCAGCAGTGTTACTTGGGGGGTGGCATTGGTGGTGGTGCCATCCTCTCCCACCACCACCTCTGCCTCTTACTGATCCCATCCCCCCCCACCGCTGATCTCATCCCTACCATATCCCCCCATCACCTCTGTTGTAGAAGTGATGGTGGGTGGGAAGGCATGGGATCAGTAAGAAGCAGAGGTGGTGGTGGACTTGGAATGGATCGATTGCACTGCAATTCGAATTGTCAGACAGTCACTTACTTGAATGCCTCCAGGGATGCCTTTCCTCATGGGAAGAGAGAGAGACCCTCCCCTTCACTCGATTGGTGCCAGCTAGTCAGCTGACAGTCCGCCCCGCCTCCCTACATTCTCTCTCTCTGGATAGGCAGGGTGGGATGGGGAGGTCCAGACAGTCTCTCTGAGTCTCAGCCTCTTCTCAGCGGGCGAAAGCCCTCCTCCCCACAGCAAAACAAACATCCAGGCAGAGCGGCCACAGCGGGCCTCCCGGCGGTAGATGTAATTGCAGTAACGCCACCCAAGTAATGGGAACTGAGTTACCATGAGGGGAAGAGTAATCAGCTAGATTACTCGTTACACTCTAAAGTAACTGCGTTAAGTAACTCAGTTTATTTTAACTGAATTACTTACATCACTGGTTACAATATAGCTTATTTGCACAAAGAAATGTGTCGTATCCAGTTCTGGTGAGACTGAACCCTGGCTTTGGCTAGGCCCATTTAGGAAGAGGCTACGGACAATTACCAAAATGAAGAAGGGAAAGAGAGGAAGAGGAAAAGGAAAACGTGAAAAAGGATACAGAGACGAGTAGAGGACGACTGAGGGAGAGTGAGTGTTCGCTAGTCAATCTCAAAGTCATGGCTAAAGGGAAACTCCTGCAAAGGTTGCCCAGAGTTCCCATATCTGTTTAAATTTTTCGGTGTGGTCCAGGAGTACACTTGACATCTTCTCTTAGTTCAAAGAGATCTTTCTTTTCGCTAGTAGAGTCGAGACAGATGGTCTTTTCCAAGCTTTGGCCAGAATAAGTCTGGCTCCTAGGATAATAAATACAAGAGGTGCTGTGTACTTTTGGAGGTCTTCCTGCACTGGAAAGTTAAGAAGCATGATTAGGGGGACATTTGGATGGAGATTGTGGGGATTTTGCGAATCCAAGAGGAAATTTTGGACCAGAAGGTTCTGGGGCATGCCCACCACACATGGTGCATATCGCCCCTTAGGTCACATCCCTGAAAACAGAGGGTGATGATGATGAGAATATTTTGGATATTTCGATGGAACTGGGTACAATCTAGATATCACTTTTATAATTGCTTCTATGAGGCTGGAGTTGAGGATGCCCTAGAAAGATTAAGAAAAGTTCCTGTGCCAGGTTTCCAACTTTCACTAGTGGGATAGATCCTCCTCCCAGGTCAGCATGTAGGGAGCCTTGGAGCGCACGGAGGATAATGCCTTGTAAATCACTGAGATTTCTCCCTCTACTCATCGGCCTGACCACACCATTGTTCATATGCAGTTATTTGAGGCCCATTGGGGAGCATTTTGCAACGTTTATGCAGGAAGTTTGAGATCTGGGAGAATCTAAAGAATTTGGATAATGGCATGTCTAGGGTACTGATACAGAATGCTTTGGAATGTGGGCCCAGAAATCTAAGGAAGTGTCCTATTCTATAAAGCCCTTTGTCTAGCCACCACTTGAAGGCTGTTATGTTATGTTTAGGCCCGGGGGGAATGCTGGATTTTGGAATAAGTGCTGTAGTGGTTCTGCGGGAAGTCAGTTGGTTGTTGCTTTTAAGGCCATCCTAAAGGGCAAATGAGTGTGAAAGTGTGAAAGTGTCGGGGAAAGAATTGAAGATCTAAGTTTCCTGGAGATAGTCCAATGTGTGAAAAGGGACTACCTGTCTTTTGAAATTAATCCAGTCAGATTGTTCCCAGCGTGAATAGACCGCCGAGATTTGAGACAGTTGAGCTGCTTGGAAGTACCATAGCAGATTGGGGAGGCATAATCCCCCCTCTTCTCTTGTCCTGTAAAGGACTGCTTTTGAAAGCCTGTGTCCCCTTTTGCCTCAGATGTATTTGATGAGCTTGGCTTGAAACTGTTTCAGTTGGGTTTTGTCTACAGGGATTGGGAGGGCTCTAAATAGTATAAGATGCGAGGGAGTAGGGTCATTTTTATTGTATTAATTCTGCCCAACCAGGATAAGGAGAGCCGGGACCACCAGGACAGGTTGTCCTCCAGTTTTTTAAAAAGTGACGGGTAGTTTGCTTGATGGAGGAGTTCAATCCTGGGGTCAGCTTAATCCCCAAGCCTGGTGAGCAGAGAATCTGGGATGATAAAAGAGGTATCCCTGCGCTATCGTAAATAAAATCCATTAAAACTCGATTAGGGTTGCAGCAGAACACCGACAGAGGTATAAACCCTACCACTGAAACATATAGCGCAAAATCAAATAGATGGTGCTGCGCTCCCTTAAACCAATAAACTAAATAAATTATTCCATAAAGTGCTAGCCAATAAATACATAAACTATCTGTGAATAGATTCTGATTACCGTGACCAATCGTGATCAGTGATTAAAGTGACCAGTGCAAGCAAACATTCCAATAAAAAAATATATATATACAGTGGTGTGAAAAAGTGTTTGCCCCCTTCCTCATTTCCTGTCCCTTTGCATGTTTGTCACACTTAAGTGTTTCGGAACATCAAACCAATTTAAACAATAGTCAAGGACAACACAAGTAAACACAAAATGCAATTTGTAAATGAAGGTGTTTATTATTAAAGGTGAAAAAAAATCCAAACCATCATGGCCCTGTGTGAAAAAGTGATTGCCCCCTAAACCTAATAACTGGTTGGGCCACCCTTAGCAGCAACAACTGCAACCAAGCGTTTGCGATAACGTGCAATGAGGCTTTTACAGCGTCCTGGAGGAATTTTGGCCCACTCATCTTTGCAGAATTGTCCTAATTCAGTTACATTAGAGAGTTTTCGAGCATGAACGGCCTTTTTAAGGTCATACCACAACATCTCAATAGGATTCAGGTCAGGACTTTGGCTAGGCCACTCCAAAGTCTTCATTTTGTTTTTCTTCAGCCATTCGGTGGTGGACTTGCTGGTGTGTTTAGGATCATTGTCCTGCTGCAGAACCCAAGTTCGTTTCAGCTTGAGTACACGAACAGATGGTCGGACATTCTCCTTCAGGATCTCTTGGTAGACAGCAGAATTCATAGTTCCTTTTATCACGGCAAGTCTTCCAGGTCCTGAAGCAGCAAAACAGCCCCAGACCATCACACTACCACCACCATATTTTACTGTTGGTATAATGTTCTTTTTATGAAATGCAGTGTTCCTTCTACGCCAGATATACTTGGACACACACCTTCCAAAGAGTTCCACTTTTGTCTCATCGGTCCACAGAATGTTGTCCCAAAAGTCTTGGGGATCATCAAGATGTGTTGTGGAGAAATTGAGACGAGCTTTGATGTTCTTTTTGCTCAGCAGTGGTTTTCTCCTTGGAACTCTGCCATGCAGGCCATTTTTGCCCAGTCTTTTCCTGATGGTGGAGGCATGAACGCTGACCTTAACTGAGGCAAGTGAGGCCTGCAGTTCCTTGGACGTTGTTGTGGGGTCTTTTGTGACCTCTTGGATGAGTCGTCGCTGCGCTCTTGGGGTAATTTTGGGAGGCCGGCCACTCCTGGGAAGGTTCACCACTGTTCCATGTCTTCTCCATTTGTGGATAATGGCTCTCACTGTGGTTCGCTGGATTCCCAAAGCTTTGGAAATGGCTTTATAACCCTTTCCAGACTGATAGATCTCAATTACTTTCTTTCTCAATTGTTCCTGAATTTCTTTGGGTCTCGGCACGATGTGTAGCTTTTAAGGATCTTCTGGTGGACCTTACTGTGTCAAGCAGCTCCTATTTAAGTGATGCCTTGATTGTGAACAGGTGTGGCAATAATCAGGCCTGGGTGTGGCTAGAGAAATTGAACTCAGGTGTGGACAACCGCAGTTATAGTATGTTTTAACAAGGGGGGCAATCACTTTTTCACACAGGGCCATGATGGTTTGGATTTTTTTTCACCTTTAATAATAAACACCTTCATTTACAAATTGCATTTTGTGTTTACTTGTGTTGTCCTTGACTATTGTTTAAATTGGTTTGATGTTCCGAAACACTTAAGTGTGACAAACATGCAAAGGGACAGGAAATGAGGAAGGGGGCAAACACTTTTTCACACCACTGTATATGTGCAAAAACAAAGAACATATATAAAATCGCATAAACCAAAGCAAAATCACATAAAATCACACGGTGATAGTGATGGATGCAAATAAATAAACTATCTCACAAAGTGTAAATACAAACATATAAAATCAAATCAGCCAAAGGAAAATCGCATAAAACCATACAGTGATAGTGATAAATGCGAGTAGGTAAAATATCTCACAGAGTGTATATAAAAATAATAGAACCAAACTTAATAGTAGTGAATCACTCAGTGCAAAAATGAATAAGTCTCTCAAACTGCAGAATAAGTAAAAAGTGGCAGAAAATCCATAAGGTGCTTCTCGTAGTAGCAAGTGCAATACAACGCAAACTGTGCACACTCTGGTGTCTCTTACTGCTGTAAGGTGAACAGCATATAGAGACCAGGGTCTAGGATGGTAACAGCGGTGTACCCTTAATTCGAACTGGGAGGTCTTATCCCCACATCAGGGTGTCAAACTGGCAAGATCTCACAGAAAGGGAAACAGGAGGGCTCCAAATAGTGAAGTATGTATACACTTTTTATTGATCAAAACTCAAACAATGGAGAGGTACTCACAAACAATCAGTTTAAAAACGCCAGATATGCAGTTAAGTATTTCTTTTCGTTTCTCAGACGTGACTTCCGGTATCCACAAACGCTTCCTTCCGACGCGTATCGTCATGTGAAGTCATGATTGTCTGAGTGATTCACTACTATTAACCACCTTCAGACCGGACCATTTTGCTGGTAAATGACCAGAGGTCTTTTTACAATTTGGCACTGCACTGCTTTAACTGGTAATTGCGCGGTCATGCAATGTTGTACCCAAACAAAATTTACGTCCTTTTCTTCCCACAAATAGAGCTTTCTTTTGATGGTATTTGATTGCCTCTGCGATTTTTATTTTTTGTGATATAAACGTAAAAAGACCGCAAATTTTGAAAAAAAATGATATTTTCTACTTTTTGTTATTAGAAAAATCCAATAAACTCAATTTTAGTCATACATTTAGGCCAAAATGTATTCAGCCACATGTCTTTGGTAAAAAAAAAGTCAATAATTGTATATTTATTGGTTTGCGCAAAAGTTGTCACATCTACAAACTAAGGTACGTTTTCTGGAATTTACGCAGCTTTTAGTTTACGACTGCCTATCTCATTTCTTGAGGTGCTAAAATGGCAGGGCAGTACAAAACCCCCCCAAATGACCCCATTTTGGAAAGTAGACACCCTAAGGAAATTGATAAGTGGCATGTTGAGCCCATTGAATATTTAATTTTTTTGCCTCAAGCGATTGAATAATGACTTTTACACAAAGTTGTGACTAAATGATATATTGCTCACACATGCTATGGGCATATGTGAAATGACACCCCAAAATAAATTCTGCTGCTTCTCCTGAGTACGGGGATACCACATATGTGGGACTTTTTGGGAGCCTAGCCGCATACGGGGCCCCGAAAACCAAGCACCGCCTTCAGGCTTTCTAAGGGCGTAAATTTTTGATTTCACTTCTCACTACCTATTACAGTTTTGAAGGCCATAAAATGCCAAGATGGCACAAAACCCCCACAAATGACCCCATTTTAGAAAGTAGACACCCCAAGCTATTTGCTGAGAGGCATTTTGAGTCCATGGAATATTTTATATTTTGCCATAAGTTGCGGGAAAATTACAAATTTTAATTTTTTTTATTTTTTTTTTCACAAAGTTGTCACTAAATGATATATTGCTCACACATGCTATGGGCATATGTGAAATGACACCCCAAAATAAATTCTGCTGCTTCTCCTGAGTACGGGGATACCACATATGTGGGACTTTTTGGGAGCCTAGCCGCGTACGGGGCCCCGAAAACCAAGAACCGCCTTCAGGTTTTCTAAGGGCGTAAATATTTGACTTCACTCCTCACTACCTATTACAGTTTTGAAGGCCATAAAATGCCAAGATGGCACAAAACCCCCACAAATGACCCCATTTTAGAAAGTAGACACCCCAAGCTATTTGCTGAGAGGCATGTTGATCCCATGGAATATTTTATATTTTGCCACAAGTTGCGGGAAAATTACAAACTTTTTTTTTTTTTTTTCACAAAGTTGTCACTAAATGATATATTGCTCACGCATGCCATGGGCATATGTGAAATGACACCCCAAAATAAATTCTGCTGCTTCTCCTGAGTACGGGGATACCACATATGTGGGACTTTTTGGGAGCCTAGCCGCGTACGGGACCCCGAAAACCAAGCACCGCCTTCAGGCTTTCTAAGGGCGTTACAGTTTTGAAGGCCATAAAATGCCAAGATGGCACAAACCCCCCCCCAAATGACCCCATTTTGGAAAGTAGACACCCCTAAATTTAGGGGTACACTAGTGAGACTAGGTAATAAATGGCAGGTGCCCTGAAACTATAAAAAAATAACTAACCAACCAGCGTCACCTGTAACAGTTATATGGTGATCACTGGTGAAAGGGTTAACTAGGGGGCAATCAGGGGGCTTTATGCGGTAGTATATGGGGGTCCCTGGCGCTATAAAAAGCTGCGGCGAACCTAAATACCTACCTGCCTAACTAGCGTCACCTGTGACACTAATACAGCGATCAGAAAAACTATCGCTTATTAGGCTGGGTTCACACTGGAGCGATGCGGGAACGCCATGAATCCGCGGCGGGTTCCCGCATCGCATGCCTCCCGGCGGCAGTTCACACTGCCCTATGCGAACTGCTGGGAGTGTCAGTGAAATGTTAATGACACCCCCAGATCAGTTCGCATATCGCAGTGCGATCTGCAAACTCGGATCGCATGGTGTGAACACCCATGCGATCCGATTCTGCTGCGGGCCAAAAAAAGGGTCCCGTACGAATTTGCGGCGGGTGCGGCGGGTGCGGCGGGTGCGGCGGGTGTGACACGAATTCAGCCATACTATCTGTATGGCTGAACTCGAATCGCACAGAGATCGGATGTGATCTGCACTGCAGTGCGGTGCGAATCACATTCGTTCTCATAAACCGCTGCAATGTGAACCCAGCCTTAGTGACACTGGCGACGGGGGGTGATCACGGGGTTAAACCTTTATTGGGGGGGGGTTAGGGGGGCACATTAGAACTAAAGGGGGCTAACCCTAACTGCCCTAACAGTTATTACAGTCACAAATGACACCAATGCAAAAAAAAAAAAAAAGCAATTGGTGTCACTGTGACTGGGGGAGCAGGGGTAATTGGGGGGTGATTGGGGGGTAAAGGGGGGGTGTGAGTGTGCCTGGCATGTTCTACTGTATGTGTGGTGTGTTGGTGCAACTCACCGAACCTCTCTCCTCGGTGCCGAAACGAAAAATACCGACACGGAGGAGAGAATACATCACTTCCTCTCCTGTGTTTACATTACGGGAGAGGAAGTGATGTCACGGGACATTTTCATTAGTCGGGAGCGATCGCGAGGGGGTGGCCATGAATGAATGGCCGTCCCCTCGTCCGGGATCGCTCCCGAACGAATACCGACCGCCGCAGGCACTGGGCGGGGGCCCGATCGGGCCCCCGACCGGCGGGCAGGCAAGGACGTACATGTAAGCCCTTATGCCTGCCCGTGCCATTCTGTCGACGTACATCGTCGTGCGGCGGTCGGCAAGTGGTTAAGTTAGTTAAGTTAAGTGGTTCTATTATTTTTATATACACTCTGTGAGATATTTTACCTACTCGCATTTATCACTATCACTGCATGGTTTTATGCGATTTTCCTTTGGCTGATGCGATTTTATATGTTTGTATTTACACTTTGTGAGATAGTTTATTTATTTGCATCCATCACTATCACCGTGTGATTTTATGCGATTTTGCTTTGGTTTATGCGATTTTATATATGTTCTTTGTTTTTGCATATATATATATATATATATATATATATATATATTTTTTTTTTATTGGAATGTTTGGTTGCACTAGTCACTTTAATCACTGATCACGATTGGTCACGGTAATCAGAATCTATTCACAGATAGTTTATGTATTTATTGGCTAGCACTTTATGGAATAATTTATTTAGTTTATTGGTTTAAGGGAGCGCAGCACCATCTATTTGATTTTGCGCTAGAGAATCTGGGATGTTAATGTTGATGGCTTGAGATTTATTGTAATTGACCTTGGGGCCTGAAGCCGCCCCAAATTCATCTAGGAAGTGACATATGTTGGGAAGAGAGGTTAGTGGGGAGGAAACAAAGAGTAAAATGTCATCAGCGAACAATGCGCATTTGTGGCATCGAGATCCACATTGAATCCCTTGGATGTTTGGATTAGTTCTAATAGCTATTGCCAGAGACTCGATCGCTATGGCAAAAATCAATGGGGAGAGTGGGTAGCCCTGTCTTGTGCCTCTAGAAATGGGGAAAGATTCTAAGTAAAATCCCTGCAGATGCACCTGAGCCAATGGTGAGGAATATATCGCGTGCATGACATTGAGGAATGAATCCCCAAATCCCCATTGTTTTAGCCCTTGTACACACGGACGGAGATTCCGATTAAATGTGTCCTATCGGACCGTTTTGTTGGATATTCCGACTGTGTGTGGTCTCCATCGGACTGTTTCTGTCGGAATATCCGACGGACCAACTTTTCCAACTTGCCGGTAAAATTTTCCGACAAAATGCTCCGATCGGACATACTCCGATCATGTGTAGCCTACTCCGACGGACAAAGTGCCACGCATGCTCAGATCAAATTCCTAGACCAAAGCTACTGGCTACTAGCCTGAACGTAGTCCCGTCGTAAGAAGGAAGAGTTAGTTACAATGTTTCATTTTAAAAACGTGGCAGACTGCCCGGATGTTTTCTTTAGACAGCTGTGTAAGCAGATAAGTCTCTCCACTTGTTATATTAAAGAATTGGCAAACTCTGTAATAGAGATCATAGTTACATAGTTACATAGTTAGTCAGGTTGAAAAAAGACACAAGTCCATCCAGTTCAACCAAAAAATAAATAAATAAAAATAAATAAAATAAAATATACTATACATATATACACATATACACATATACATACATATACACACACATATATATATATATATATATATATATATATATACACATAAACATACATATACATACACATATATACACACATACATATACCAGCCCATATACCCAATTCTATACCCACAGTTGATCCAGAGGAAGGCAAAAAACCCCAGCAGAGCATGATCCAATTTGCTAAAGCAGGGGAAAAAATTCCTTCCTGATCCCCGAGAGGCAATCGGATTTTCCCCGGATCAACTTTACCTATAAATTTTAGTACCCAGTTATATTACGTACACTTAGGAAATAATCCAGGCCTTTCTTAAAGCAATCCACTGAGCTGGCCATAACCACCTCTGCAGGGAGTCTATTCCACATTTTCACAGCTCTTACTGTGAAGAAACCTTTCCGTATTTGGAGATGAAATCTCTTCTCCTCTAGACGTAAAGAGTGCCCCCTTGTCCTCTTTGTTGACTTTAAAGTGAATAACTCGACACCAAGTTCCCTATATGGACCCCTTATATATTTGTACATGTTGATCAAATCCCCCCTTAATCTCCTCTTATCAAGAGTGAATAAATTCAGTTCCTCTAATCTTTCCTCATAGCTGAGTTGCTCCATGCCTCTTATCAGTTTGGTTGCCCTTCTCTGCACTTTCTCCAGTTCCCTGATATCCTTTTTGAGAACTGGTGCCCAAAACTGAACGGCATATTCCAGATGAGGTCTTACTAATGATTTGAACAGGGGCAAAATGATATCTCTCTCTCTGGAGTACATACCTCTCTTAATACAGGAAAGGACTTTGCTCGCTTTGGAAACCGCAGCTTGGCATTGCATGCTATTATTGAGCTTATGATCTACCAAAACCCCCAGATCCTTCTCCACTATGGATTCCCCCAGTTGTACTCCCCCTAGCGTGTATGATGCATGCATATTCTTAGCCCCCAAGTGCATAACCTTACATTTCTCAACATTAAACCTCATCTGCCACATAGTCGCCCAATTAGACAGAGCATTGAGGTCTGCTTGTAAATTGGTGACATCCTGTAAGGACGTTATTGCACCACATAGCTTGGTGTCATCTGCAAAGACGGAAATGTTACTCTTGATTCCAGGCCCAATATAATTTATAAAGATATTAAAAAGTAAGGGTCCCAGCACTGAACCTTGGGGTACACCACTCATAACCTTAGACCATTCAGAGTAAGAATCATTAACCACTACTCTCTGAATTCTGTCTTTTAGCCAGTTTTCTATCCATCTACAAACTGATGTTTCCAAACCTGTAGACTTTACCTTACACATGAGCCGTGTGTGCGGAACAGTATCGAATGCTTTTGCAAAATCCAAATATATCACGTCCACCGCCACCCCTCTGTCCAAGGTTTTACTTACCACCTCATAAAAAGAAATCAGTTTGTCTGACAACTCCTGTCTTTCATGAATCCATGCTGTCTGTTGCTCAAAATATTTTTTTCCTGCAAGAACTCATCTTTTATTAATCCCTCCAGTATCTTCCCAACTATAGAAGTTAAACTAACGGGTCTATAATTACTTGGTAAAGACTTTGTTCCCTTTTTAAATATAGGCACCACATTGGCCCTGCGCCAATCCAGTGGTACTATTCCTGTCATTAATGAGTCCCTAAAAATTAGATACAATGGCTTTGAAATTACAGAGCTCAATTCTTTTAGGATCCGTGGGTGGATGCCATCAGGTCCAGGTGCTTTCTCCACCTTTATTCTGTCCAAATATTTCTGGACCATATCACTTATGAGCCATTGTGGATTAGGGGCTGCGTCAGTACCACCCCCATTGTGGACATGAGCTCCCCCATGCTAATTTGTATACACAGAGCTGAAGAAAGTATTTAATAAGTTAGCCTTCTCTTTGTCCCCAGTCACCCACTCCAGATTATTTTGCAAAGGGCCTACATGCTTAGACTTAACCTTTTTACTATTAATATATTTGAAGAATTTTTTGGGGTTTGTCCTACTGTCTTTTGCAATCTGTCTTTCATTTTGAATTTTTGCATCCTTGATTTCCTTTTTACATATTCTGTTAAATTCCTTGTAACATTTAAATGACACTAGTGTTCCTTCATTTTTATATTTTTTGAAAGCTCTTTTTTATAGTTTATAGCTTTTTTAACTTTGGCCGTGAGCCACATCGGCTTTATTTTTAACCTTTTAAACGTATTGCCCATGGGAATATACTTTGCCGTGAGATCACAAACAAGCTTTTTGAAGAATTCCCATTTCTGTTCTGTGCCCATTGGTGCCAATATTCTCTCCCAGTCTAAGTCCTGGAGAGCAGCCCTCATCCTTGGAAAATTAGCTCTCTTGAAATTAAGTGTTTTTATCTTTCCCGTATGTGATTTTTGCTTACAGCTAACATCAAATGAAATCATGTTATGGTCACTGCTACCCAGATGTTCCTTTATCTGAACATTAGTAATACGTTCTGCATGGTTTGAGATTACCAGGTCCAACAGAGCATCATTCCTAGTTGGGGCCTCAATAAACTGTACCATAAAATTGTCCTGTAATAGGTTTACAAATTTTTGCCCTTTAACTGTCCCAGCAGTGCCATTACCCCAGTCAATTTCTGGGTAGTTAAAATCCCCCATTATTATCACTGTCCCAGCCCTTGCAGCCCTTTCTATCTGTGCAAGGAGCTGAGTCTCCACCTCCTCATTAACATTGGGTGGTCTATAACAAACTCCAATGATTAACTTTGAACTACGCGCATCTGTATGCAGTTCTACCCATAATGCCTCAGACTCATCACACTCTCCGCCCACCAGGTCCTCTATCTCACTTGCTTTGAGATTATTTCTCACATACAGACAGACCCCTCCACCTTTCCTTTTTACTCTGTCTTTCCGAAAGAGTGCATAGCCAGGAATATTAATAGCCCAGTCATGTGAGGAATGAAGCCAAGTTTCAGCAATACCGATTACATCATAGCTCTCCTGATGCACCAGAGCTTCCAACTCGCCTATTTTGCTTGGCAGACTTCTGGCATTGGTAAACAAACATTTTAATGTATTAATATATTTTGACCGGTCACACACTATCCTCTTGGGTGTTCCAAGATTACAACTAGGACTTGCTACTATATTTACCTTGGGTTTATGTGCTTCGGTTACCCCACCACTAATGCCCCTAATATTACCCTCTGGAATATGCTCCACGCTGACTATCTCTATCTCTGAACCCACCCCCCCATCACCTAGTTTAAAAAACCCTCTAACTTTTTGGCCATCCTCAATCCCAGCTGATCTGCACCCTCCTCATTTAGGTGCAGTCCATCCCTTCTATAGTACCGGTTGTGGACTGAGAAGTCGTCCCAGTCCTCCAGGAACCCAAACCCCTCCTTACTACGCCAGCTTTTGAGCCACTTGTTTACTTCCCTAATCTCCCTCTTCCTTTCTGGTGTGGCTCGATGTACTGGTAGTATTCCTCAGAATACTACCTTGGAGGTCCTTTTCCTCAACTTAGCTCCCAAGTCCCTAAAATCATTCTTTAGGACACTCCATCTGCCTCTGACTTTGTCATTGGTGCCAACGTGCACCATGACAGCTGGGTCTTCCCCAGCCCCTCCCAGTAATCTGTCTACCAGATCCGTGATGTGCCAAACCCGAGCGCCCGGCAGACAACATACAGTTCGGCACTTCAGGTTGTTGTTACAGATTGGCCTCTCTGTCCTCCTAAGAATTGAGTCCCCTACCACCAGAATCTGTCTTTCCTTTCCCTTCTCTCCCCCCCACTCTCACTGGAGGAGTTCTTCTCCTGGCAGCTAGGAGAATCCCTCAGCTCCAGCAGTGCTGGTCCCTGACTGGGATCACCAATGTCACTCAATGGAGCGTACTTATTGGGATGCTCCAGCCCTGGATCGGCCTCCCTGGCACTTGCCCCTCTACCCTTCCTGACTGTCACCCATCTACTCTCTGCTACTGCCTGCACCTCCTTGTCTCCACCCACCTCTGTGCTGGCCCCTGCCGGCACCTGCCTTGTACTATCCTGGTTCTCATTTAGGGTGGAGGGGCCTCTCAGTGCTGACAGTTGCTTCCCCAGATTCAGAACCTGGGCTTCCAGGGAAACAATGTGCTTACATTTTGCACAGCAGTATTCACCCTCGATCAGATGATCAAGGAACGCATACATGCCGCAAGATGTACACCGAGTCGCCTCTCCAGAGGGGTTGAATCGAGATCACGATTTTTTAACGATTAATTGTGCAGCACTAGTGAACAGCCATTGGGCATGGCTGTTTACCACATGATCGGCAGTGATGAAGTCACGGCCGATCACAGATGGTACCGTCCGACTTTGCATGGAGTATAAGCACAATTGCGAGTGCGTTCCATGTGGACATCGGTGTCAGCGTGTTCCCGGGAAGCCATTGGCCGGTGGCTGTTTACCACATGATTGGCTGTGATCCTTTCACAGCCGATCACTAAATGTAAATACAGAGTGGTAACGAGATGTTACTGGGTTCTCTTCCTCACACACCAATTGCGTGTGAGAAGGAGATTGTGGTACCATCTCATTACCAATTACTGTGTACACCAATAACCCCAATTGCCCCCCCAATAAAGAGGACCTGTCACCACCCATGAAAGTACCTGTCAACACCCATCAAAGTATCTGTCATCACCCAACAAAGTGCCTGTCACAGACCATCAAAGTACCTGTCAGAGTCCAACTGAGTACCCGAGTACCTGTCACAGTTCATCTGAGTACCCGAGTACCTGTTACAGTTCATCTGAGTACCCGAGTACCTGTCACAGTCCATATGAGTACCCGAATACCTGTCACGGTTCATCTGAGTACCCGAGTACATGAGTACCTGTCACAGTTCATCTGAGTACCCGAGAACCTGTCACAGTCCATATGAGCACTTGAGTACCTGTCACAGTCCATATGAGCACCTGAGTACCTGTCACAGTCCATATGAGTACCAGAGTACCTGTCACAGTCCATATGAGTACCTGTCGCAGTCCATATGAGTACCTGTCACAGTTCATATGAGTACCGAGTACTTGAGTACCTGTCGCTACCCTTCAGAGTACTTGAATACCAGTCACCAGTCCATCAGAGTATCCGAGTGCTTATCTGTAGCCCATCAGAGTAACCGAGTACCTGTCACCAGCCCATCAGAGTACCTGTCTGCAGGTCATCAATTTACCTGAGTACCTGTCTCCAGCCCATCAGAGTACCTGAGTACCCATCTGCAGCCCATCAGAGTACCTGAGTACCTATTTTCAGCCCATGCCTCATAGGATATACATTGGGGTGTTTTATTTCCAAAATGGGGTCATTTTGTGGTTAATTTCATTGTCCATTTGGCTCAAGGACCTTCAAAAGTGTGATAGGTAGGAATGAAATGAAATGCGTAATTAATGCTCCTAGAATGCGTGAAGGTACTACTTCAATGTTGAGCCTCTGTATGTGGCTAGGCTGTGTAAAAGTCTCACACATATGTTATCCCCATACTCGGAAAGAGTAGCAGAATGTATTTTGGGGTGTCATTTTTTCTATATACATGCAATGTGTTAGAAATATCTTATAAATTGACAACTTTGGGTAAAAAAAAAAAAATAAGTTTTCATTTTTTTTCCACATTTTCCAAAAACTTCTGGAAAAAAATGAACAATTCAAAAGACTCATTATGCCTCCCATATTATACATTTTGTGGGCAATTCCATTGTCCTGGGTTCAAGGGCCTTCAAAAGTGTAATAGGTGGTTGGGAAATGAGATGTGTCATTTATGCTTGTAGAACGCCTGAAGGTGCTACTTCAATTTTGGGCCTTTGTATGTGGCCAGGCTGTGTGAATGTCTCACACATGTGGTATTGCCATACTCGAGAAGAGTAGCAGAATGTATTTTTGGGTGTAATTTGTGGTATGCATATGCTGTGTGTGAGAAATAACCTGATAATATGACAATTTTGTAAAAAAATAAAAAATAAAAATCTTCATTGTGGGAAAAAATTGCAACTTAAAAAAACTCACCATGCTAATTACTTAACACCTTTTAATGTCTACTATCTAAAAAGGGAGTCATTTGGGGGGTATTTGTACTTTCCTGACTTGTTAGTGTCTCAAGAAATGAGTTTCACCTGATGTACTAAGGCCTGATCAGATGTGAACAATTTTCAGTGATTGGCACTATAGTTTGTAGACTCTATAATTCACAAGTTCACAAAGACCAAATAATATACATTAATTTTGGTTATTTTTTACCAAAGATGTGTAACAGTATAAATTTTGGCCAACATTTATGAAGAAAAAATACTAATTACACAATTAATAATTGTGACAGAAACAAAGAAAAAGGCATTTTTTCACAAAATGTACAGTCTTTTTTTATTTATAGCACAACAAATAAAAACCCCACTAGTGATTAAATACCACCAAAAGAAAAGCTCTATTTGTGTGAAAAAAAGGGTTCCCTCCAATGAATCTATTGAAGTGCATATCACACTCCATTATTCTCACCCAGACATACTTGCTGGGAACAATGGCATCAGGAAACCATGGAAGTGACATTTTACGTGTCGATTTAGGGTCATTAGCATGAAGGGGGATATTAGAGAATGGACATTCACAGATCCTCCTCCCCTCTACTTGGTGGCACCTGCCATGCCAGCAGCAGTAAAGGTTTTTTAAATTTCTCCTAAGGAGAATTTTGGGTATCATAGGTCATCTCATGAGGAATGAGGAGGTCATTCATGAGGAATGGCCTTTGTTTGACATGTACACGTGCCCCATGGCAGTGCCCAGCTCAACATGCCCTTTTTGACAATAGCTTGCCTATTATCCTTTAAAATGTCTATAACTGAATTACAACTTTCAGCTATCATATAAAACAATATTATAAAGTTCACACACGTATTTTAGAGGGGATGGTTCCCAGAGGGGTGGCCGCCTAGTTGGATGATTTCTATGTTGCTGATCTCTTATCATTTGGAGATAATTACCATTTGATGGCTGAGTGGAAGAGGAAACGAGGGATGTTTATTTGGTGCAATAATATAATGTTATATCCATGATCTAATGAGCACTATACCATTTTACAATATTATCATAATATAATGTTATATCCATGATCTAATAAGCACTATACCATTTTACAATATTATTATATTGCAGCCTTGTATAGGAGTCTGGATTAGTGGTATCAGCTAGTAAAGGTTTTATAGGGGTGATGTTTATTGATTACAGAAGCTCACAGCGTTCACATACATATAGGGAATAACTGTGACCCTATTTTGGACACTGCTACAATACCCAAAGTTTTTACTTATACTCCACCTCCAGAGCTCTCTTCAATTAGGAGCAAAATAAGATGGGTAAATATGACTTTTTTTTTATTAAAGAGAACATAGGGCATGATGAACTTCAAATGATTAATATATCTTTCCATGTCCTAACTAGAGATGGGGTAGCTGTATTACAATTGGGGTTTCTGTCCCTATAGCATTTTAGACTAATTTGATGGCATTAAAGATATTTATTTATCTGTGAGAAAGATTACCTTGAAGGTCTTATATGATAAGGAACAACACCCATCTAGACTCACTAAGGAGGGTTTGGACATTTGGAAGAACTTTTCAATAAATAATTTCAGGGCCCTATGTGATCTCATTGAGTTGTGGGATAAGAATCATTCCACCAGTCCCTTGATTTTAGAACGATTGATGTGGTTATTCACCATCACCGCAATATATGCTGTGGGGTTCAGCTTCCAGCGGAGAGCTTGCACAAAATCCATGCCCCATGTAGGTTTAAGTGTTTATTGGTCAGCATTTAAAGCAAAGCAAGAAGATTCTGTCACAGGGGTAAGCATCAGCGTCCAAAACAAAAGTCCATCAAAAAACAGTTATCAAACCTATTGGCTAATAAATAGACCTTACTGGATCTGCTTCAGACCTGCAGACATGTTACCTCCCAGTATGCTTGTGTCCATTCCCAGCAGCCCCCCATTAACACAGGGAAAGACAAATTATACCCCAGTTGAGGAACAAGGTGTGGTCCGTGATTAACCCTCTGCATCCTGCTACAAATCTTCCACTGCCACCTATTTACCTCATGAACTGCAAAATCCTATGGGGCAGGTACACTCCATCCACAACTGACAGAGGCTGTTTGTCACACTGCCTATATATAAAAAGACATGTGGAACCTTTCCTTGTTTACAAACCAATGGTCATATTTTGGCCTTTCTGTAAAAACTGCTTATAATATAGGGAAACTTACTAGCTTAGAAGGAGCTCCCAGTAACTGGATGTCTGCTCAATACAAGGATCTTAAAGCTTTAAAAAACAATTGGCGAATAACCATCAAGCCATCTGATAAATGGGGTGGGGTATGTGGTGGTGATGGATCAAAATGGTTTTCTACACACTACAATGTGATTGGTACAGGCACATGGATGCATCATTACCAACAAAATATCAATAAGAATTTTATGATATTATCAGAGAGACCTATTATCAAGGTACAAGGACCCATTTGAATTTATTTATGTTCAACATCCCTGCATTCCCTGACAAACCCAAAATGTAAAACAATATTCAGGACCCTGCATGGCTGGTCACTATATATGTGGAAGCTTTATATATCTCAATCCCCCTCGGTCCCACACACCATACAATATTTTATTTTGAAATTATTATGCTATACACGTGCCAGAATTTTTTGGTTTCTTTTGGTGAATCTACCTTCCCCCAGATGTAGAGGTGGCAATAGGCACATCTTGTGTTCCTTCTTACACCAATTTGTATCTGGGAGGTTGGGAGAGCAAACTCTTTTCTAGGGGTAAGACCATGTCGAAGTACCTGTGCCACATACTTATGTGGCACAGGTACATCAATGATATTTTTTTAATCTGAACTGGTACCAGACAGGAATTGGATGGCTTCATATCTTACATAATGTAAAATATGTATAAATAAAAATGTATGATACAGTGTGACCTGGAAAGAGCAACGTTCTTTGATATCTGCTTAGCTGTCTGGGATGATGGTACTTTATTATTAGAAAGAGGACAGAAGCAAATGCTATATTGCACGCAACTAGTGCCCATCCTGATCCTGTGCATAGGAGTTCTTTAGTTGTTAGCAACTTCCTCATATAATTTGCCAGTTCATAGTCCATTTCCTCATCATCTTGAGTGAATGCTCTGAGTTGTGGAATATAATAAGGTTTACCATAAAGCATTTCATACGGTGTTAGTCCTTTAGCAGTAGGGGTAATTCTTGTGCTCAACAATTCCATTGGCAAACACTGAACCCAACAATAATCAGACCGTACTTTTTATTCTCATATTTGTTCAATTCAATAAAATCCATATTGTGTGAAGGGGATAAGGGGGTTGTGGGAAATTACCCCTTAAGGGTCTGGGGGCACCTTGTGCATGGTATCTGTTACAAAGCGGACATGTGAGACAACAATTTCTAGAGTAGTTTGTAAACCAATATGTTATGAACACCTTGTTGATCACCTGTACCATCCCTCCTTTTGAGATATGGGCTGGCCCATGGCTCAATAATGCAGCATATCTAAATATTGATGTGGGTAAGATGGGTTTACCTTCTGTACTTGTGTATATACCATTGACCATTGTTGCCCCTTTAGATAACCACTTTTGTTTTTCACCTGCTGGTGATGTTTTCTGCATTTCTGATAACCATGTTTTATCAATAGCTTTCCATACCTCATCATTTTCTTGGGGACCTGTATAGTATATGTGTGTTTTTTGCTCTCCTTCAGTAGCTTCCTTTGCAGTCTTGTCTGCTAGTGCATTAACTAGAATAATTGGATCTGTTCCATTTCTGTGTGCTGTACATTTACAAATAGCCACTTGTGCTGGTTTTTGTACATTTTCTAGAAGGGCAAGGACAAGAGCTCTATGTGAGATTGGTTTACCTGTGGACGTAATCATACCCCTATTTTTCCATTGCTGGGCAAATATGTGTATAGTAGAGAAAGCGTATTGGCTGTCTGTGTACATTTTTTTCCCATTCCCCTAGGCTACATGCCCTGGATAGGGCAATAATTTCAGCTTCTTGTGCAGAGTAGGAACTGGAAAGGGTTCTGGCTTCAATGACCTGGTCATGAATTACTATAGCGTAAGTCGTTTGATTTACCCCTTTATCGTCCTTTTTACAAGACCCATCAACAAAAAATGTAATGTCAGCATCTGGAAAGGGAACATCAGTGAGATCCTTCCTAGGGAGTACCCGTTCATCAATTTGAGCTATAAAATCATGTGGATCCTAGGTGTTGCATGCGGCAGGGTTCAATGTGGTACACCTCTCGATTGTAATGTGCGGCTGTCCCAGAAGAGTAGTCATACATTATAGTTGCCTGGCTGGAGATAAATAGGAGATATTGTCTTGTAGTAAGATTACTGAAATGACATGTGGGAACTTAAGTACAAGGGTGTGGAACAGTGCAGAGGACAGTATGGCCAATGAGGCTGCTACTACAGCTTGTACACAGTGGGGCAAACTTCAGGACACTGGATCTAATTTAGTTGAATAGAATGCAATGGGTTTGTGCTTGTCCCCATAAACCTGTGTGAGAACAGAAGTCATGTACCCTTTCTTACAATCTACAGTTTTATAAAGGGTTTTACTGTAATTGTGAAGGCCAAGCACAGAGGGACCCACAATGAGGTGCTTTACCTTCGTAAATGCATCATCTGCTTGCACATTTCACTGGATGGAATCTTTTGCAGACATTAGTGAACCATAGATGAGATCAGAAAGAGGCGCCACCTCCCTAACATAATTTGCTATCCATGCTCTACAGAAATTTGCCATGCCAAGAAATTACATTTCTTTTTTGGTACGTGGTTTGGGGGCCTTAAGAATGGCCTCTTTTCGGATCTCATCCAAATGTCTGCCTTCTTGAGATAAACTATAACCCAAGTATTTCACCTTTTCTTTCAACAGTTGTAATTTGTCTTTGCTGACCTTGTGACCTTGTTCTACGAGGAAATGCATCAGAGCCAAGGTGTCAATTTTACATTGTCACTCCGAAGGAGCCGCTACCAGAATGTCATCCACATAAAAGAGAATTTGCCTCCCACTGGGAGGTACAAACTGAGAAAAATTATTGGACATTTCTTGTGAGAACATAGTTGGACTTTCACAATATCCCTGGGGTAGCCTGGTGTATCTGTACTTTTTTCCTTGTCCGTAAATACAAACCAAAACTGACTGTCTTTGTGTAAGGGAATGGAAAAGAAAGCACTGCTGATAACGATGACAGAAAATACCTTGTTCTCTGGGTGGAGGTCGTTCAGGAGGACATGCTGGTCTGGGACCACCGGGACCCTCGGTAATATGGCCCTATTGGCCGCCTGTAAATCCTGCACGAGTCTCCACCCATCTTTCCCTCCCTTCTGCTTCCTAACTGGGAACAAGGGCATGTTGGATGGTGAATTTGGGCATTCAATGATGACACCTTTTTTTAATAATTCAAGTGGTCTACTCCTCAGTGTCTTTCCTCAGTGGATATTGTTTTTGGTGAGGCCTCATTGTGGGGGGTTATTTGGACTACACTGGCTGTTTTAATTAGCCCCACATCCGTCTTTCCTTTTGACCACAAGAAATTTGGGGACGTCTTTTAGGGCATCCTCTTCCTCTTGGGTTAAAAGTGTCAGTCACTGTCTTGTCACATATTTGAATCATGTGAGTGCTGGGTGTACACTCAACAAACCACGCTAATTTGTACCTTCAAATCCCACAGGATTTTGGTTCCTCATCTGTCAGTTGGACCCAGTCCGTGATAAGTTCTCCTATCTCATGCCATGAGGTACAGTATCCTGCCTTTATATTTTCAGACTAGGCTGTGGTAGGAAACAAGTAGCCACGCTATTTCCTTCCTTATCACAGTACAGGTATTTTAAGAGCGCTTCAGAGTGTTAGTGAGCCTCATTATCTGATTCTCATGGGACTTGATGGGCCCAGAGGTCTTTCTGTAGTACATGGTGCAATGGAGATTTGTCTGGACCTTATACCCTTTCCTCCCAGGCTCTTCTTCAATTATTTCTGCCAAGGTTTTGGGTATATTTAATCCCTCAGGCCGCGTACACACGCGGGGACTGTTCGCCCAACTTTGTCCATCCAACAGTTTCGGCAAACAGTCCGCTCAAAATTAGCATGGACGGACATGGCCACACACGACGAACGAACAGTTTGCTGAAACCGTGCGCGATGACGTGAACGGCACGTACGACGGGACGAAAAATACGACGTCCTATACACTGCATTATAACTTTCAGCGTGAAAATCCTTTCTGAGCATGCGCGGAACTTTGTTTGACGAACAAGCCTACACACGAGCGGACTGTTCGCTGAAACAAGGTTTCAGCAGACAGTTTTTCGGAAATTCCGAAAAACCTTGTCCGTCAAACTGTCCGCTGAAACTGTCCGCTGAAAGCCCACACACGAGCGGACTGTCCGCCCAAACACTGTTCAGCGGACAAAGTTGGGCGAACAGTCCGCCCGTGTGTACGCGGCCTCAGTTTTCACATCCAGGCTGTACCAGTGTATCATTATCCATGGCTGTGATTTGTTTTTCACACAGACGATGGGCTTTGAGACCTCCCTCCATTGGTCCGACAGAAATATCAAGAGCGTGCAACATGTCTCTACCCAAAAAATTAACAGGACATTTAGTCGACATTACAATTTTTCACTGAGCCTTTTTACCTGTCTGTGGATCTTGTGGCAGGTGACACTGCCAAGTGACAATCCTCATCTGGTTTCAGGGGATGTGTCAAGTGACATGGCAAGTAACAATCTGCATTTGGTGGCAGCCAATGGTGGCAAGTGACACACTGCATCTGGTGACAGGCGACGGTAGTAAGTGACACGCACAGGGCTCCCATTGATTCTGCATTATCGTGATATGAATTATTTAATTTTATATTACAATGGAATAATAGAAATAATCAATCATTCAATCATCCTGACACCATATCAACCATGTCGGCATAATTGAAGCGCCAACACCAGCCATTGCCCCGACAAATTGCCCGCAGAATTTTCTGGCAGTGCTTCTCCCGAGACTAGGCTCTGTATCCGCTCTTGGTCTGCCCAGTCTCAATCCTATAATATTCTAAGCAATATGTTCAATTGTACACCATCCTACAGAAGCTGTGGTATCTCCTCACAGATGACCCCATGTTTGCTAGATATGTAGGGCCTAGACCACAAAATAATCTCAGACAAGCTAAACTTTTTCCAGATCAGCTCACACAAAGTCACTATATGGACCAGAATCATGACTCATAAGCAGGATGTGCATAGGACAGGTACTTTTTCCTGAGTTTCATGTAGGATTGTCAATGTATATGTAAGGAAGAATGGCCAGGAATAGATTGCCAAATGGTTGGAGTGGTCTATTTACTGATATGTCAGTGTAAATAGTTTTTTGTAGACAAGACCAAGTGTCCTTTTTGGAGAAGAATCTATAATCATGTGTAACTTATTAAAAATATAAAAATATATTTTCAGACTAGGCTGTGGTAGGAAACAAGTAGCCACGCTATTTCCTTCCTTATCACAGTACAGGTATTTTAAGAGCGCTTCAGAGTGTTAGTGAGCCTCATTATCTGATTCTCATGGGACTTATTGGGCCCAGAGGTCTTTCTGTAGTACATGGTGCAATGGAGATTTGTCTGGACCTTATACCCTTTCCTCCCAGGCTCTTCTTCAATTATTTCTGCCAAGGTTTTGGGTATATTTAATCCCTCAGGCCGCGTACACACGCGGGGACTGTTCGCCCAACTTTGTCCGTCCAACAGTTTCGGCAAACAGTCCGCTCAAAATTAGCATGGACGGACATGGCCACACACGACGAACGAACAGTTTGCTGAAACCGTGCGCGATGACGTGAACGGCACGTACGACGGGACGAAAAATACGACGTCCTATACACTGCATTATAACTTTCGGCGTGAAAATCCTTTCTGAGCATGCGCGGAACTTTGTTTGACGAACAAGCCTACACACGAGCGGACTGTTCGCTGAAACAAGGTTTCAGCGGACAGTTTTTCGGAAATTCCGAAAAACCTTGTCCGTCAAACTGTCCGCTGAAACTGTCCGCTGAAAGCCCACACACGAGCGGACTGTCCGCCCAAACACTGTTCAGCGGACAAAGTTGGGCGAACAGTCCGCCCGTGTGTACGCGGCCTCAGTTTTCACATCCAGGCTGTACCAGTGTATCATTATCCATGGCTGTGATTTGTTTTTCACACAGACGATGGGCTTTGAGACCTCCCTCCATTGGTCCGACAGAAATATCAAGAGCGTGCAACATGTCTCTACCCAAAAAATTAACAGGACATTTAGTCGACATTACAATTTTTCACTGAGCCTTTTTACCTGTCTGTGGATCTTGTGGCAGGTGACACTGCCAAGTGACAATCCTCATCTGGTTTCAGGGGATGTGTCAAGTGACATGGCAAGTAACAATCTGCATTTGGTGGCAGCCAATGGTGGCAAGTGACACACTGCATCTGGTGACAGGCGACGGTAGTAAGTGACACGCACAGGGCTCCCACTGATTCTACATTATCGTGATATGAATTATTTAATTTTATATTACAATGGAATAATAGAAATAATCAATCATTCAATCATCCTGACACCATATCAACCATGTCGGCATAATTGAAGCGCCAACACCAGCCATTGCCCCGACAAATTGCCCGCAGAATTTTCTGGCAGTGCTTCTCCCGAGACTAGGCTCTGTATCCGCTCTTGGTCTGCCCAGTCTCAATCCTATAATATTCTAAGCAATATGTTCAATTGTACACCATCCTACAGAAGCTGTGGTATCTCCTCACAGATGACCCCATGTTTGCTAGATATGTAGGGCCTAGACCACAAAATAATCTCAGACAAGCTAAACTTTTTCCAGATCAGCTCACACAAAGTCACTATATGGACCAGAATCATGACTCATAAGCAGGATGTGCATAGGACAGGTACTTTTTCCTGAGTTTCATGTAGGATTGTCAATGTATATGTAAGGAAGAATGGCCAGGAATAGATTGCCAAATGGTTGGAGTGGTCTATTTACTGATATGTCAGTGTAAATAGTTTTTTGTAGACAAGACCAAGTGTCCTTTTTGGAGAAGAATCTATAATCATGTGTAACTTATTAAAAATGGGAAAACATCATCTATTAGTAGGAATATGTGAGGCTGTATCACAAATACAATCTTGATTTGATTCAGCTGTATGCATTGGAACATGTGCCCCTGTACACTCACAGGGCTGATGTGGACAAACATTTTCATCTACAAACTAGGTGTATTCAGTTCAAAAGACTGATTCTAATACTGTAGTTCCTTGTAGCTACTGCAGTGCTTTACAGCTTCCACAGAGGCCAATTGGGTATCATATATGCATACTTACTATATATTGTGCCAAGTTGGTTTAATGTAAGTATGCAAAATACTGTATATCATCCCTGGAATTCAGCCGTCATGTTACGGTGGCAGGTCAGCACTTTCCCTCTAGCCCTCGTGGCTATAAGTTGGCTCCTTAAAGTAAGACAGCAGGCGCGTGCATTGCTGGCTGCACTGCGGGGATGCCCATGCTTGTGGCCGACAGTCACGATGACTGCCGGCCACAAGCGATCGTGGGCACGAGAGGCAGAACAGGTATGTGTAAGTGTAAACACACAAATCTCTGTTCTGTGAGGAGAGACAGATTGGGAGTTCCTAATAGCTAGGTACCACGATCTGTCACCCCCTCTAGTCAGTCCCCTCCTCCTACAGTTAGAACACACAGTCAGGGAACACAGTTAATGCCTTGATCGCCCCCTAGTGTTAACCCCTTCCCTGTGAGTGACATTTATACAGTAATCAGTGCATTTTTATAGCACTGATCTCTGCATAATTGTCAATCATCCCAAAAATGTGTCAAAAGTGTCCGATGTATCCTCCATAATGTCGCAGTCACAATAAAAATTGCAGATCGCTGCCATTACTAGTAAAAAAATAATAATAATAAAAATTCCATAAATGTATCCCCTATTTTGTAGACGCTAGAAATTTTGCGCAAACCAATAAATATATGCTTATTGCAATTTGTATTACCAAAAATATGTTGAAGAATACATATCGGCCTGAACTGTGAAAAAAATAGCTTTTTTAAAACAAATTAGGGATATTTATTATAGCAAAAAGTATAAAATATTGTGTTTCTTTAAAAATTGTCTCTCTTTTTTTGTTTATAGCGCAAAAAAAAAAATCCGCAGAGATGATCAAATACCACCAAAAGAAATCTCTGTTTGTGGGAAAAAAGGATCTCAATTTTTTTTGGGTACAGCGCAGCGCAACCGCGCAAATTGTCAGTTAAAGCCAAATCTTCCAAGGCTGAAGTGGATTCATTACATACAGCCTATTAACACACAAAAGAAGTTGGGAATAATCTCACTTATAACTATTCAACACGAGTTTTATAAAAGGCATTCAACTGCAACGTTCCTGCACTTCTGAGCTCTAGATTAGACCAGACTTTACATTAAGATCGAGATGATTCAACATTAACTCTGGGCTCTCAAATCATCCCTCTTTTAGGCCAAAGAAAGAGGGATCTTCCTGGGAGCCTAGAGGTTCCAAAAGCTGGAATCACTACTTCTCAAGCAGAACAAAGCCCGCACATTTGTTTGCCACTGGGAGGGCCTTGTATATTCAGGCTTCTTTGTCTGTAAGGTAAAGACACTGGGAGTAAGTTGTCAGAATAGTAAATCCAGTGTAAGGAAGATTCTTGATAAGGGCATAACTCTCTTTTATACACACTTTGTGAGTCAAGTTAATATTGTTGTACAACAGATCCTCAAAATAGCTTGCCTGCCTCTGTATCTAACGTTAGGGTATGTAAAACTACAGGCTCAAAGCAAACCACACCTAAAGTATATGTCAGGCCTATTTTCCTTGGGACAGAATGTGTAAGGTTTAGATTCACTGTCTGTTTTTTACTGCTTTCTGGAGCTTTGTTAAAAAGATTTCACCACATTACTATCTAGTAGACAATGTTGAGTTGACACTCAGGAAAGGTGGAAACTTTCCATTACCAACACAGACTTAAATAAAAACAACACTTTTAATTAGAGTCAAAGAAGGCCAGAACCCATGTCAGATTTCTTTTTTGCTGTCTGTGACCAAGAAGTGATGGTAAATCATGGCAGCTAAGCCGATGTAGTATCAATAAGGAGTGCAATTGGAAAATATGTTATTCTATGGTGTGTGAAACAAGTGCAGGGAATTTAGGACAGAGAGTATGTGCTACCTATTTATCCCAGTGTTTGATTTATCACATAGTTACATAGTTAGTCAGGTTGAAAAAAGTTACAAGCCCGTCTAGTTCAACTAAAACTCATACAATGCCTTATACACAATCTTATACCCACAGTTGATCCAGAGGAAGGCAAAAAAAAACAGCAAAGCATGATTCAATTTGCTCCAGCAGGGGAAAAAATTCCTTCCTGATCTCCTAGGATTCAATTGGATATTCCCTGGATCAAATTTACCTATAAATGTTAGTATCCAGTTATATTATGTTCATTTAGGAAATAATCCAGGCCTTGTTTGAAGCAATCTACTGAGCTGGCCAGAACCAGCTCTTGAGGAGGTCTATTCCACATTTTCACAACTATTACTGTGAAGAAACCTTTGCGTAATTGGAAATGAATGGTCAAAGAAGGCCAGAACCCATGTCAGATTTCTTTTTTGCTGTCTGTGACCAAGAAGTGATGGTAAATCATGGCAGCTAAGCCGATGTAGTATCAATAAGGAGTGCAATTGGAAAATATGTTATTCTATGGTGTGTGAAACAAGTGCAGGGAATTTAGGACAGAGAGTATGTGCTACCTATTTATCCCAGTGTTTGATTTATCACATAGTTACATAGTTAGTCAGGTTGAAAAAAGTTACAAGCCCGTCTAGTTCAACTAAAACTCATACAATGCCTTATACACAATCTTATACCCACAGTTGATCCAGAGGAAGGCAAAAAAAAACAGCAAAGCATGATTCAATTTGCTCCAGCAGGGGAAAAAATTCCTTCCTGATCTCCTAGGATTCAATTGGATATTCCCTGGATCAAATTTACCTATAAATGTTAGTATCCAGTTATATTATGTTCATTTAGGAAATAATCCAGGCCTTGTTTGAAGCAATCTACTGAGCTGGCCAGAACCAGCTCTTGAGGAGGTCTATTCCACATTTTCACAACTATTACTGTGAAGAAACCTTTGCGTAATTGGAAATGAATGGTTTTTTCCTCTATACGTAAAGCATGCCCCCTTGTCCTCTGTAATGACCTTAAAGTGAATAACTAAACATCAACTTCACTATATGGACCACTTATGTATTTGTACATGTTGATCATATACCCCCTTAATCTCCTCTTCTCAAGTTTGAATAGATTTAGTTTCTCTAATCCTTCCTCATAGCTGAACTCCTCCATGCCTCTTACAAGTTTGGTTGCCCTTCTCTGCACTTTCTCCAGTTCCCCAATATCCTTTTTGAGAACTGGTGCCCAAAACTAAACCACATATTCAAGATGAGGTCTTACTAATGATTTGTACATGGCCAAAATGATATCTCTCTCCCTGGAGCCATACAAGAAAGGACTTTTCTCTCTTTGAAAACCACAGCTTGGCATTTCACAGCTATTCTGTGAAGAAACTTTTAAGTATTTGGAGATTAAATACATTTTCCTATAGACGTAGCATGCCCCCTTGTCCTCTGTGATGACCTTAAAGTGATTTTTAGGTGCACGGTGCTGACTAATAATTATTTTTCTTTGGTTCCTTTGCAACAGAATCTCCTGATTTGCCATGGAAACTTGTGCTCCAGCAGGTGATTCTCAGAGAGTTAAGGCAGGGCTCCAAAGTGAATATCCAACATGTTGCTCAACACAATACTTGCAGGGAATCTTGCTGCTTTTCAATGAAGGGCACCAAGAACATCATGCAAACATGCAGCAACTAATAACGGTGGCAAAACAACAAATAACAACAGTTCAACAACAAAAAGCATCTTCTCAAGATCACAATCCTGCACAAATTTGTATAGAAACTCCCCAAACTTCACACTCCTTCACCTCCTCATTACTTGTCTACCTTGACCCTCACATCCTTCCTCAATCTTACCAAGACTTCATCCACCCTAAAACAATACTCCCATTCTGAAACAAATCACATCCACCTTTCCTGAAACCATCCCAGGTCCACTATTCCCACCCACCCTCACCATCTTGCCACAAACTCTCCCTATTTCTACCCAACACATGCTTCACAATAGCCCATCTCCATAATTTCCTACCTAACACTGCCAATTATTGGACTCACTATCCTCCTTTTCCTTTGGCCTCCCTTCCTCCTTTCTCTCACTCCTTTTTTGGTCGCTACTCCTCCTCTGCTCCCTTTCAGTTGGCCCACACTCTACCTTATTCTTATTGACCCCCATCTCCTCCTTTGTCCCTGCACAATCATCCACTATCTTTTGATCTTTACTACATTGACCCATCATCTTATTTCTCTGGCTCGTCCTCCTCTGCTGAACCCTCCTTTGGCCCCTCCTCTGCCACTAATATTTTTAGTTGCTTTAATTTATTGTTAATATTTTATTCTCACAGTTACTATCTGTGACGAACCCCTGTCCTCAAACAGGTCTCTGTCCGCCGCCTATGCTTCCTCTGTCCAGACCCCTTAGCTCACCCAGTCACCAGACAACACCAGTGTAGAGTGGCAAACAACAAACTCATTTATTATCACACATGGACACAACAGATAAAATAACTCAGAGACTCTTTTCCCCCACCCTTGGAAAAGAGGGCGGATTAAACTGTCCAATGACAGTAGACACACAGGTCAGGCATGTTCAACATCTCATCAGTGAACAGTCTTATCAGCAGGGGGGCTGCTGGAGGAATCCCCCCTCCCTCCATAGAGATAAACATCCCATAATATCCAAGGCAGACAGACACAAAAGAACATTGGAATACAGCCACACTCCAAACGATCACAGCAAAGAGTCCACAACAAAATGAGACAATATACAATATATACATATATAAAAGATTGAGTCCGATTAGTACAGATCAGACTAGATTTCCCATTCACCTCGCAAAGAGTATTGTTCCCTTATAATCTATGGCCCATAATCAGAATCAAGAGGCTAGCATTCAGTCCAAAAGCCTCTGTCCCGGCTAGGTCTGTCACACTATCCTTATATACTTAAAGTGTTTATGTTGTTGCATTTGAACTAAAGTAGAAAGGGGTCAACTGTGTTTATTATTTATTTTCTCCCAGATTTACTCTCCTAGTGAATATGGTGGAAAAAAAAGAGAAAACTCTCAGAAAATAATCCCAAGTATAGTCAAGGCAAAGTTAAAGTAAACCGTTTTGTGTAAACACTATGGCTCCGCTCACACATTTCCGGTGCAAATTTCCCCTTTGTTTTCACTGTGAATTTCCAAAGCAGCTGATCAGCGGTTCAGATACAAATTCAGATACAGTTCAGATGCAATTTTCAGAGCCATGGGCCACCAGTATCTTTAATAGGGATGAGCTTGGTGTTCGAGTCAAATGCATGTTCGACTCGAACACCAGCTGTTCGCCCGTTCGGCAAAGCCAAAACTCTGTGGGCCGTTTGCGCCAAATTCGTGTGGTGCTCATGGCCCACAATGCACTGCACCATCACAGTGCATTGCTGGTTCATGATTGGCCAAGCATGCACTGTGACCCCGCATGCTTGGCCAATCACAGCGCCGGCAGCAGGATGCCCGTGGCTAATTATAGATCAGGGGGTTTAGTACACGCCCCACACTATATAAGGCTGCCAGCACGGCAGCCTTGTGTAGTGTGTTCTGGCGTCTGCAGGAGTTAGTGGGTGTTGTGTGCCGCCAACGCAGTATACACCTGTATCTACCCTTTATTGCTGTTCTCTAATAGAGCCATCTGCAGGATTTAGTGGGTGTTGTGTGCCTCCAGCGAAGTATACACCTGTATCTACCCTTTATTGCTGTTCTCTAATGGAGCCATCTGCAGGAGTTAGTGGGTGTTGTGTGCCTCCAGCACATCACAATATACACCTGTATCTACCCTTTATTGCTAGTGTTCTCTAATACAGCCATCTGCAGGAGTTAGTGGGTGCTGTGTGCCTCCAGCACAGCACAATATACACCTGTATCTACCCTTTATTGCTGGTGTTCTATAATAAAGGCATCTGCAGGAGTTAGTGGGTGTCGTGTGCCTCCAGCGCAGTATACACCTGTATCCACCCTTTATTGCTGGTGTTCTCTAATAGAGCCATCTGCAGCAGTTAGTGGGAGTTGTGTGCTTCCAGCACAGCACAGTATACACCTGTATCTACCCTTTATTGCTGGTCTAGAGACAACAGTGCTGGTCGTGGACACGGTGCATCGTCATCAGCACATGGCCATGGGACATGCTTGTCCTTATTTTCTGTAGCTGGATGTGTTGAGCCACATCATGCCTCATCCTCTCTCACCCAGGCTCAGGGTACTAGCAAAGCAGCTGCCAATGCATCCTCTTCCCTCGTCTCAATGTCATCATCAGTCACTCCCTCCCTAGACCCACCATGTCCTCCTGAGGAGTCCCCTGAACTGTTTGAGCACAGTGTTGGGTACATGCTCCAGGAGGATGACCAGTGTTTTGAAGGCTCTGATGATGATACTCACCTAGAGGAAGGCAGTAGCGTGAGCGCAGAGAGAGGGGATGCTCAAGAAGGACAGCAATCTGGCAGTCATGTTCCACCAGATGCAGCATACTGCCAGGTTTGCTCCAATGATGAAGAGGGAGGGGATGATGAGGTCACTGACTCCACATGGGTGCCTGATAGGAGAGAGGAGGAGGAGGCACATCTCCAACGAGGCAGGATGCCCTCCAGGGGCCAGCTTAGGGGCAGCACACCGAGTGAATCACACTGCAGAACTCCGCCTGTGCAGGGAGCTGCCTCTGCATGTTATTTCAAAAGTTCTTTGGTGTGGGCCTTTTTTGAGACGAGTGCATCAGATCGCACCGCTGCTATTTGCAACATATGTCTCAAGCGTATCTCGCGTGGCCAAAACATTAGCCGCTTGGGCACCACATGCCTGACCAGACATATGTTGACCTGCCATGCAGCTCGTTGGCAAGCGTACCTTAAAGACCCACACCAAAGAACAAAGCGGACCTCTCCTTGCTCCTCATCAGCTGGGATCTCCAACCCCACTAGACCTTCAGTCCTCTCTGAAACCTGCACTGAGAGGAATGAAGATGTAGAATTAGGTGTGTCACAGCCAAGTACTTGCGGGCACTCTGCTAGCAGTACACCCACGTCCGATTGTAGCAGTCAAATTTCCCTGCCTCAGCTGCTGGACCATCGAAAGAAGTTCACTCCCAGCCAACCACATGCCCAGCGGTTGAATGCTAGATTGGCTAAATTGCTAGCACTTCAACTGCTGCCTTTTCAGCTAGTAGACTCGGCCCCCTTCTGTGAGTTTGTGCAATGTGCGGTTCCTCAGTGGCAGGTCCCCAAATGCCACTTTTTCTCACGGAAGGTGATTCCGGCTCTCTACCGGCATGTGGAAGGCAATATCCTTGCCTCGCTGGACAGGGCGGTCAGCGGTAAGGTGCATATTACCACTGACTCATGGTCCAGCAGGCATGGACAGGGACGTTACCTATCTTTCACGGCCCATTGGGTCACTCTTCTGGCAGCTGGGAAGGATGCAGGACAAGGTGCAGTAGTGTTGGAGGTTGTTCCGCCACCATGCCTCCAAAATGCTACTACTGGTTGTGACACACCTCTCTCCTCCACCCCCTCCTCTTCTTCTTCCTCCATGGCCTCTTCCAGGGCTCTGTCCTCAGAACCAGCGGTGCTCTGTAGGCGTTAAAGGGGCTACGCAAGTACGCAGGCAAAAAGATGCCATGCCGTGCTTGCGCTGGTTTGTTTGGGGGACAGGAGCCACACTGGGGCGGATATTTTGTCAGCTCTGCAGGGGCAGGCCGAGAGGTGGTTGATGCCACGCCAGCTTAAGCCAGGAATGTTGGTTTGCGACAATGGCACCAACCTCCACTCTGCCCTCCGACAGGGACAACTGACCCATGTGCCCTGTGTGGCTCACGTCCTTAACCTGGTGGTGCAGCGGTTCTTGGGTAGGTACCCGGGCTTACAGGATGTCCTGAAGCAGGCCAGGAAAGTCTGTGTGCATTTCCACCAATCATTTAATGCCAGTGCACGGCTGGCTGAGCTCCAAAAGGAGTTGAACCTGCCCAAGAACTGCCTTATATGGAACACGCCCACCAGGTGGAACTCAATGTTGGCCATGCTTCAGCGGCTGCACACGCAGCAGAGGGCCATCAATGAGTACCTGTGTGACTACGGCACCAGGACAGGGTCAGGGAGCTCAGTTTTTTATCACCACGCCAGTGGGGCATGATCAGTGATGCATGCACTGCCCTGTCACCGTTTGAGGAGGCCACAAGGATGGTGAGCAATGACGGTGCATGCATCAGTGACTGCATGGAATAATGGACAGGGCACTTGAGGCAGAACAGAGGCAGGAAGAGGAGGACTTCCTTGCTTCTCAAGGCCCACTTTATCCAGACAGTGTTCCTGCTGTCCCACCCATCACACAGGAAGAGGAGGAGGAGGATTGTGTCAGCATGGAGGTGGAGCCTGGCACTCAGCATCAGCAGCAGCAGTCTTGTATAGATGATTTACGGTCCCAGGAAACCCGTGGACTTGTACGTGGCTGGGAGGAGGTGGCTGCAGATCATGTTGTCCTTAGTGACCCGGAGGACTCCGGACCGAATGCCTCAGCTAACCTATGCTACATGGCCTCCTTGATCCTGCAAAGCCTGCAGAAGGATCCTCGTATTCTTCGGATCAAGGAGAGGGACCATTACCGGATAGACACTCTCCTTGATCTCCTTGATCCATGGAACAAGGGTAAGGTTGCGGACCTTATCTTGCCGTCGCAGAGGGAGCAGAGGATGAGACATCTCTGGGAGGCCTTGCAGAAAGGTCTGTGCAATGCGTTCCCAGAGACTGGGAGGTTACAAACTCCTGGTCCTGGACAACGTGTTGCTGAGGCTTCGGTCAGTCACAGAAGGAGTGGTAGAGAAGGTGGCCGTCTGACCGATGCGTTCAGACAATTTTTTAGTCCGTAGCCCCAAAGTATAATCGGTTCCAGCAACCATTGCCAGCATCTGATTTACAAGGTGCAGGAATACCTAGGGGCAAGGTCAGACTTGGACACCTTTCCCACCGAAAATCCTCTGGCTTACTGGGTCTCGAGGATGGATCACTGGCCAGAGCTTGCACAGTATGCAATTGAGCTACTGGCCTGTCCTGCATCCAGCGTTCTTTCAGAACGCACCTTCAGTGCTGCTGGTGGCTTTGTAACCGATCACAGGGTGCACCTGTCCACCGACTCGGTTGATCGACTGACCTTCATAAAGATGAATCAGTCTTGGATCACCACTAGCTACCAAGCACCTGAAGCTGATGTAACCGAATAATTTTTTTTGAAATGTCACATCCCTTCAAGACTACCTATGCTGATGCTGAGTGACTGTCCTGTTATGTTGACTGACTATCCTCTTCCTCCTCCGCTGATATCTTGGAAGAACATTTTTGGTTATGGGTGATGCCACCAGCCCAATTTTTCCGCCCCTGTTTAACAGGGGCGTGTAATTAAAATTTTTGATGCAATGCTTTGCAGCAGGGCTCATTCCTGCACTCTAAATAGAGTATATGGGAGAGGTTGCAATGTCGTGGCACCAGTGCCTAAGGCCCAATTTTTCAACCCCTGTTTAACAGGGGCATGTAATTACAATTTTTAATGCAATGCTTTGCAGCAGGGCTCATTCCTGCACTCCAAATAGAGCATATGGGAGAGGTTTCAGTGTTGTGGCACCAGCACCAGTGCCTAAGGCCCAAATTTTCAGCCTTTGTTTAACAGGGGCATGTAATACAATTTTTGATGCAATGCTTTGCAGCAGGGCTCATTCCTGCACTCCAACTAGAGTATATGGTAGAGGTTGCAGTGTATAGGCCCAATTTTTCAGCCCCTGTTTAACCGGGGCATGTAATACAATTTTGATGCAATGCTTTGCAGCAGGGCTCATTCCTGCACTACAACTAGAGTATATGGGAGAGGTTGCAGTGTCATGGCACCAGCACCAGTGCCTAAGGCCCAGTTTTTCAGCCCCTGTTTAACAGGGGCATGCAATTACAATTCTTGATATAATATTTCACAACAGGGCCCATTCCTGCGCCCACCGAGAGTAACTGTGAGGGCTTATAGTGTTGTGGCACCAGCACCACCACCACAACCACCAAAAGCCCAATTTTTCTACCACTGTTCAACAATGGCATGTAATTACAATTATTGATATAATCGTTCACAGCAGGGGGCTCCAGCACCCACCAAGAGTCACCTTGAGGGCTTACAGTGTTGTGGCAACACCAACACCTTAGGCCCCCATTTCTGCAGAGCATATATGGCAGGCCCCTACTTTCAAACATCCAACTTTCAAACGTCTCCTACTTGCAAATGGAAGGAGACAACAGGAAGTGAGATGAAAAAAGACAGACGGCAAAAAAATATACAGGGGTGATAACTCTTCCCATGTTTTCCAAAAAGTTTAAAAATAGATTTTTTGACTGGAGCTACACTTTCAAAATGTACCAGTTCAAAATTACAAACAGATTCTACTTAACACAACAAACCTACACAGTCCCTGTCTTGTTTGCACTGCCTGTATACTGCTGTTCTGAGTATATAGGGCCTTGGGGCCCCACGCCTTTCCTTTTTTTTTATTTGGGTACAGGGTTCCCCTTAAAATCCGTACAAGACCCAAAGGGGCTGGTAATGGGCAGGGGGGGCTACCCATGCCATTTTTCTCAATGATTTTCATCCATATTGCCGGAACCAGATATTACATTAAAACCGCAAGCAGTTTTAAATGACTTTTTTTCTGTTAAATGTCATTTTGTGCAGGGACTGTTCTAAACACAGGAAACATGCCATTTCACAGGCATATTATAGACACCCCCCGGCACGATATTTAAAGGAATATTTCACTTTTTTTTCACTTTAATCCTCATTAAAATCACTGCTCCCGAAAAAACGGCCGTTTTTAAAAACAATTTTGGCATTGACCCATGTCCCCTGGGGCAGGAGCCAGGTCCCCAAACCCTTTTTAGGACAATATCTTGCATTATTGCAATATATTGCAATTTTATTGCATATTCAATAAAATCCTCTTTACTTTCCTTTTCACTCAAGAGATTTTATCTTCTGCACTCTCTGTGGGGACTGGATGAGTTCTGAAACCTACCCCTTATAACGGTGGTCAAGGAGGGTTGCCAACCAGTAATCATCCTTCTCCTTTATGCCACATATTCTTTGGTCCTTTCACAGGCTTTGAAGCATGAGGTTGCCCATGTGCCTCAAATTTGCCAAAACTTAAGAATTAGACTCCTCCGGGTCACTCAGGATGACAGCGTCTGGAACTTCCTCCTTCCAGCCACATACTACTCCCAAGGGTCCTGGGGCTGGAAAGCTATTGCTTTCAGATTGACTTCATTAGGAACACAACAGGGATTGTGTCACTGATGCATGCACTGTCACGGCTCACCATCCTTGTGGCCTTCTCAAATAGTGACTATACAGTGCAGGCATCCTTAATGATCAGCCATTGGCGTGGTGGAAAAAACACTGAGGCGGCCTGATCCTGACGTCCTGCAGTATTCCCACAGGTACTCATTGACAGCCCTCTGCTGCATATATAGCCACTGCAGCATTGACAAAGTTCCACCTGGTGGGCATGTCACAAATCAGGCAGTTTACAGACAGGTGGATTTCCCGCTGAATTTCAGCCACCCGAGCACTGGCTGTGTATGACCTCCTGAAATGGCTACAGACTCTTCTGACCAGTTTTTGCACATCTTGCAACCCTGGGTACATATTTAGGAGACGCTGTACCACCAAATTGAGGACATGTGCCAGGCATGGCACATGTGTCAACTTTCCCTGTCTAAGGGCAGACAGGAGGTTTGAGCCATTATCACACACCACCATTCCTGGTTCTAGTTGGTGTGGTGTGAACCACCTCTGGGCTTGTCCCTGCAGAGTTGCAAGAATCTCTGCTCCAGTGTTGTTCGAGTGCCCTAAACACACCAGCTGAAGCACTGTATGGCACCTTTTAGCCTGACTCTGGGAATAGCCCTTTGAACGCTTAGGGGGTAGCTGATGTTCATAGGACAATTCCGCAGAGGAGGGCATGGAGGTGGCAGAGGAGGAGGGGGTAGAGGTCACAGGTCTGGCATCATCACCACCAGCTGTATGTAGACATGGGGGCACAACAAGCTGCAGCACCAATCCCTGTCCTGCATCCTTTCGAGTTGCAAGCAGCATTACCCAGTGTGCTGTGAACTAACTATATCATCCCTGTCCATGCTTGCTGGACCATGTGTCAGCAGTAAGGTGGATTTTATGGCTGACTGCCTTGCCCAACAATGCCAGAACATTCCCTTCTGTGTGAAGGTAGAGAGAGGGAACAGCTTTACGTGAAAAGTAGTAGTGGCTGGAAACCTGCAATTGTGGTGCAGCACATTGTGCAAATTCACAGAAGGGGGCAGAATCCACCAGGCTAAAAGGCAGAAGTTGGAGAGCCAACAGCTTTGACAAACTTGCATTTAGATGCTGGGCATGCGGGTGTCAGGGACTGTATTTTTTCCGCTGCAGCAGATGGGGCAGAGAAATTTGCCAGCTACAGTCTACAGCTGGTGGTGTGCTGCTGGCAAATGTGCTGTTAGGACCTGGGACACCCTGGCCTGTACTACTCCATCAGAGGAGGCTGCTGAGGGGTAATGACTCGGTATAGCAGGGGCAGACTAAAGTGGGTAAGATGGAGGACCAGGAGGAAGAGGGACAGATTTGTGCCCCTTTTGTGTGGCTTTTAGGTGCTTTTGCCAACGGGCTGAGTGGTTGGACATTAAATGCCTTGTTAAGCATGTGGTACCCAAATGGTTGTTTTTTTGCCACGTTTGATGTGCCTAAGACACTGTTTACAGATAGCAAATATGCAATCTGCTGCAGATGTACTGAAAAAGGCCCAGTCAGCTGAGCTTTGGGGAGTGGGCTGGGAGATAACAGCTGCAGAATGTGATGGAATAGATTAGCTGCTCTCTACTCTTTCTTGATGTTGGCCTCCTTGGGGTTATGCTGCCTCACCTTCAGTTTCCTCCACTGCTCTATCTGGCACCCAAGTCACATCAGTGACCTCATCAACATCATCATCATCTCCATCTCCTCCATCTTCATCATTACCACTGAAGACAATTTGTAAATACGCTGCGGCTTGGGGAATATGAATGCTAATTTGTCTACCAGTGTTCCTCCCTCTCTCTAGGCTCTTGTTCCTGTCATTCTCAACCTCAGAATCAACATGTGAATCCAGTAATGACTGGGGCATCATCAAGGAGCAAGTGGCTGATGCTGTGGTCAAATAACTCAGCTGACTCCTCAATGGCTGATGTTGGGGCTATGGCAGGAATAGATGTGGATATGGAGGCAGGTTTATCCACTCTGGCAACTGCAGGGGACTTCACACTTGTCTCTGCTTGCATGACAGAGGATGAGGAGGATGAGGAAGGTTTAGTAAGCCAGTCCACCATCTCCTCTACATGCTGTGGCTGGATAGCACGGACAAACTCACTAAACAGAGGAAATGATGCCCTGCCTGAGGACTGACCACCATGTCCACCTTTGCCTGTGGCCCCCTTACAGTGCCAAGAGAATGTCTGCCTCTCCTTTTTGTCCTCCCGGACATTATTGGGAGGGAGGGGGCAGTGCTTATAAGGAAATGTAAAGAAGAAGTTGAAATCTGTAAGTAAATACACTTTAATCAATATAAAGAGGTGTTTGTTGCACTTTCATTTGAGTACTCACACTACACAGACACGCTTCACAGATACATTATAATATACTGCAATATAATGCGCCAAGTGTACAGTGGAGCACAGAACTATATGGCGTTAAACTGGCAGTAACGCACACAGAACTATATGGTATTAAACTGAAGTAAATAGCGTTAAACTGGCAGTAACGCAATCAAATAGACGGTGTTCAACACTGACGCTATCTGAAGTGTCCCTACTCTAGCTTTACACTAACGTAAAGTTTACTGACATGGTCTCGCTACACTACACTGAAACTATCTGAGCTGTCCCTACTCTACACAAATGTATTTATGAATGACACGGTCTCACTACACTACAGTGAAATCTGAGCTGTGAAACTCTAGGTGCACACAAACTCAGTGACACTCTCGCACTATACAAAGCTGAATGATGGTCCTCCTCACTACACTTGCCCTATTCCTAGACTGACACTAAACTAATATTCTACACTGACAATTGAAGCAAAATAGCACAGTATAGCACACTAACTACCTAATAGCAGTGAACAGAGCCCTGTTCTATCTCTCTCCATGAATCACACTAAAAATGTCTGCCATTTTAAGAATACTTTTATACGGTGGGGCAGGAATGAGCCATGATTAGATAAAGTCAAGATCACAATGTCCAATCATGACTCTGACAGTGCTCTGTGCCCTGATTGGCTGAAGCTTTCACTACTTCAGCCAATCAGGGCTTGCAATGCACTGTTCATTGAGTGCCGTAATGCATTGTGGTTGGTTCGGGGGGGCCAAACAAATGGTCGAACGACCTGTTTGGCTGTTCACCAATGTGATGGAACCTATCCCCCCCCCCCCACACTCCACTTGAGTGTTCCCATCAGTATACCGCTTCCTAAGTCCTGGAACACAACACCAATGGATCTGGCTATAGGAACCCCCAAGATCTAGCCAACACCAGTCTTGGAGTACATCAGGAATAGACTTTTATTTGAGATCTTCCACAAATATATACAGCAGGATGACTAAAACCTAACCTAATTAGCATGAGCTAATTATCTAATCATTAGACATGTGCATTTGTTGTCGTCCGAATGCATTTTCATCCAAATTTCAGGTATTTTCGTTATGGTTTTGACAAACGATAACAAAAGCACAGAGTCCAAAAAACGAAAGATCCGACATAAATAAATGCTTTATTTTCATTTTCGTTTTGACACAGTTTGATACAGATAGGAGATTTGACGTGACTCTGACAATAACAATCTGTGTCTATTGAACTTGTATCAAAACAGTCCATTCACATAGGGGTAACACGACTTCCAGCACGACCTTGGGAGGCAAGGCAACTTGGACACGACTTGAGTGTGAATCACAGCGCGACTTACATCGCGACTTACAACACGACGTTAATGTAAAAAAAAAAAACGGCATGGGTTCCCCTTCAAGAGCATACCAGGCCCTTCAGGTCTGGTATGGATATTAAGGGGAACCCCGTGCCAAAAAAAATGGCGCCGTGGAGGAAGATGCTGGACGAGAACACCGGTGCAAGAAGAAGCGGATCAGAGGAAGAAGAGGATTGGAGGAAGAAGAAGATGGAGGAAGAAACCGAAGGATGAAGAAAAGAAGAAGGAAGAAGACCAGAAGAAAGAAGATGAAAGAAGACTTAAAAATGACAAGGGACGGTCTTTGACAGGTCTTTTATTAAACACTTTTGTCACTTTTTTGGTGAAATGGTAGGCCCTTACAATTTCACACAGGGGGAGAGGCCTAGATCTGGGGGACCCGAAGGGCCTGGTATGGAATTTTGGGGGACCCCCACGCATTTTTTTTTCTTAATTTTTTTTATTAATGCTAATGCTAACATGACTTGTGTGCAATGCAAATAGCCTTAAAAAACCCATAGAAGACGTACAACATTAGAATCCTACTATAGCTTGTAGTCGAAATATTCAACCAGGAATGTATGATTGCAGCATCATACAGTAAGTTTCGCTGCTCCGTCAAATCTTCTTTAAACATTCAACAGGCACCATAAGCCTTCAATGACAGATTCAACCTTAATTCATTTGGATTTTCGGACTAATGCAATTTTTTTTACGGAAAACTAAATAAGTAAAAATGAATTTCGGGAGTAACTAAATACATTTATTTTTCGGACGAAAACTAAATTCTGAAAGGAAATATTTCAGTCTGCACATGTCTACTAATCATTGACCCAGACTAGTTGCCTGGGAGATAAACTTTTCAGGGTAAGATTTTATGTCTCCTAGCTCACTGACTGACTATTCAATACACATTACCATAAACATAAACACAGGTTTAATTAGCACAAACAACAATGTGTGGAATACTCTTACAAGCCAGACTAGATTAATTTACGCAACGGACAGGTGGCTGGAGTTCATGACATTAGCATCTAACAGTTTGTTTCCCAACAGTGTGATTCAGTCACTATTGCTAATATGGCAAATACATATAAAGAGCCTGTGTGTCTTGGGGGGGAAATGGACCCGAATCCAAGTAGCACCACTTCAGGGATCCCCAGGCATACAGCTCACAAAGAGCCTCATTCCCCCAAATGACAGGGCCCATAATCGGTGGGCTAAAAGAGGCTCGCATTCAGTCCCCTCCAAAAGCCTTGGTCCCGGCTAGGTCTTTCACATTTCTCCCCTTTCGGCAGGAGACTAACACAGAAGGAGACCTCAGACGGGTTGACTCCGAAGTTAGTCAGTGGTTCCAGTCCTCTAATGCTGGTATCCACACAGTACCCAAAACAAATTGTTCCAAACAGAGTATTCCTCATCCAGCCAACCTCTGCCTCTCTCAGAGAACATATCTGCCACTGGAAAGAGGCCTGGACTGACCCTTCTCCCTGGAGTCTTTTCAGCCACTGGAGAGAAGACAGGGTGACTGGGCTCACTTCATCAAGCTGTTGGGGATCTGGGCCGACTGCCCAGAATCCCTGGGGTATACAAGTGGAGACTAAAGTTCCATCCACCGATATCAGCTCAAGCTGCAGTTGTGTGTAGGGGCCAGTAGCATTTTGCCCTGTTAGCACTTCAGCTGAGGACCTCATATCATCCACTCCAGCTTACTGTTGGGGGGGGGCACAGCCCCAGCTCCCTAGAACTCTACAGCCAGTACCAGTACTGGGCAGAGGTTGGTAGCACTCTGCCCCGTTGCCAGCGCTTCAGCTGGGTTGGTGTCATCATTCTTGGGTGGCGTCTGCTGTTGGAAATCCCTTTCACTGGTATTGTCTCCCAGGTGCACGAACCCTTGTTGGAGAGGGAAAATGGCTGCTTCTCCTCCCTGCATCTCTGAAATCCACTGGGAGAGAGGAACCATCACCTTCTCACCTTGGGCCTCTGAAACTGCCATGGGTGTGGAGCAGAGGTCTGTAGTACTCTGTCCTGCTGCAAGTACTTGCACAATCTATAACATCCTCTGATGAACAGTCCATTAAGTCCATACATTCTGTAATCTGTGGCTGGAGAGATGAGCCGACTGCCCCAGCTCCCTGGAACTCCACAGTTGTTGCCAGTGCTGGGCACAGTTTGATAGCACTCTGCCCTGTTGCTGTTACTGTCTCCCAGGTGCACTGATCTTTGCTGGGGAGGAAAGACAACTTTCTCCACAGATACTGCTGTTGGTGCTGGGCAGAGTACAGTGAAGTTTGGCCCTAATACCAGCTCTTCTGCTGGGGGCTAAACTGATTGTTTTTTGCTCAGCAGAAAAGTCTATCAAATCCCCTGTCTCTGCAACTGGTGTCTGGGGATAGAGGTTCACCATCTCCTGTCCATGGAACCCAGAAGATGCCATCAGTGCTGGGCAGAGGTTAGCAGAGCTCTGCCCTGTTGTCAGTACTTCAGCTTTGTGGATGGCAATCTCCAAATTTTCCACTGCTGATTCTCTGGCATGCTGTTGGATGGGCACATTCCTCCATCCAAGATCATCCCCTGCAGAAGCAGGATCATCAAGGTCAGTAAGCACTTGCTGCATCTGCCATAAGACCTCCACGTCCATAGCTGTGGGGGCAGGTTGGCAAAGCACACTCTGCCAAATTGCTGACTCTTCAGCCAGGATTTCAGAGTTGTCAACAGGTATTTCCTGATAGTCCCAGGCAAAGGGAGTCCAGCCCTGGCACTGAGCAGAGTCTAGCAGCTGTCTGTAGGCAATCTCCAGCTCCATTGCTGAACTGCCAGAAACTCTATATCTTCCAGTGCCCAGTGCACTTCCGAGACGTTCAGTAGCCCTTTTTTGAAATCCATTATTTCGTCCAACCGCCACTCCAAAAGTTAGAGTCCAGTTAGAGTCCCCTGTCAGTTTCACATACAACAGTCCCAGGCCGCCGTCGCTTAAGCCTTCCGTTGGGCTGTCATCCGATATTCAGGGACATGCTTGGGATACATGCCACCGGAGGGCTCTGTAACTCTCATCCAGGTTCATCTTTGCCCAGACCAGCCTGCTTAATTTAGCTGTCTGCTCCTTGTGCATTTTTTCTCCTAAAAACATACTATAGTACCTTTCCTGATTGGAGGGGGAAAACTTTTCCCTGGTGAAACTGCTCATGGGCTAGCGCTTCCTTCCAGGGTTCGCAGTGAATAGAATCAAATCATCCCAGCAGGACCTGCTCTGATACTGGTCCTCTGTGCTGTTGCTGAATCTCTCGCAAACTCCTTCTGAATTCCTCTTCCATGGCAGCTGGTATCTGTACCTCTCCTCCTCTGCTCCTCTCCTGCTATCCAAACCTTGGATCCACGTGGAGGTTTGGATGTCCCAGACTGCAGGAAGCATCCCACTGCTTGCCAACAATGTGATGGAACCTATCCCCCCCACACTCCGCTTGAGTGTTTCCATCAGTATAACACTTCCTAAGTCCTGAAATATGACGCCAATGGATCAGTGTGACCATAATCTTTGGGCAAGAGGCTCGCATTCAGTCCCCTCCAAAAGCCTTGGTTCCTGGCTAGGTGAGTCACAGCCAAATGTCTGAACAACGAAAATTCAGCCTGAACTTATATTTGGGCTGAATCGTTCGCCCAACCCTATCCATAATGGGGGACCAAAATTGTATCGGGATATTCGTGCACAGTATTTGGTGCCTTTTTCAAAGATTTTTACTTTTATTCTTAGTTCTATAAAGAAGTTTGTGATGATAGTGAAGAGTCTGAAATAGAGTGATGTAAAGAATTATTAAACAACTATCTATTTTGTAAGCAATAAAGGAGGGTGCCAGATCAGTATATGTCAAATATAAACTGCAGTTTATTCTGAAAACAGCCTGATGGAGGCAGGGCCTCAGAAACATGTTTCGGCCTGCCCCCCACCTGTTCTACCAATCTGTGGACACACTGACAGTGGCTTGTGTTAGAGCTCCGGACGCTTCTGAGGGTGCGCTATTGCAGCTACTCTCCAGTCCATCCAGAAAGCTGCTCTATGCTACCAGTTGTCACGCACCTGTTAGGAGACTAAAATGATGAGGTCAGCCTTTCTTGTATCTCCAGCCCAGGCCCCACTGAGAGTGGAACAAATGGTGGCTAGGGTCAGGTGGAATACGAGTGCCTGTAAGTTTTGCTTGCAAAGCTTGTGGCAGGAGTTGTAGACACAGTGATTCTGGCAGAACATCAGGTCAGGAACTGGAATGATGCTGGATAGATCAGCCGAGGTTAAAGGGGAACTCCAACGGGCTTGTAGGTTCCGAATACATGGTTGCCTGAACTTCCTGTAGTCTGGAGACAGAAGTACACTGGACCCAATGGAGCTGGGATGAAGGGCAGCCAGCACAGGCACTCGGAGAAAGCATTGAGTCAAGCAAGGAACAGGAGCGAGGTCACTAGGATAGCCGGACTCAGCAGCAGGCAGACAGCAGGGTACCAAGACATTAGACAGTAGCAAGGTCAGAAGGAAGCCGGCATCAAGAACCAGTAATCAGGAATGTAACAGCGTCCAAAAGCCTGGTCAAGGAAAGCCAAGTTCAGCAACAGGTATCAAACAGGATTCAGGGTTTCAGGAAACAGCTGAAGACCAGTCAGCATTGATCAGGAGTCAGGTCACCCTTTAAATAGATCGTCTGGAACCAATTGGGGCTAGGGACGTGCTCCCGCTCGGGAGCACAGTCCGTCGAGCACCCCAATGTGCATTGGCCCATCTTGGAATAAGCGGTCGCCCGTGTGTGCATTGGACGCATTCCAATAGTTCTCTTACACCAGCCCTGTGTTCAGTATACAATGTTTTTAGATGTGTTTTCAGAATAAATTGTGGTTTATGTTTGACATATACTTATATGGCACCCTCCTTTATTGTTTACATGTCTTGAGGGGATCCCATATCCATTAAAGAGCTGCTGGTGACTGCACATGTTTTTTCTCCTATCAAGCTTACCATCCTCCTTCATATGTCTTCTATGGACTTTAAATTACTATTTGTCTGCTAGTTGAGCTCTGACTCACCGGCTAATATAGTGAGTGATTTGTGTTGGAATATCCATTTTGTGACTGTGTATGAGATTATCTCTGAGAGGATGAATCCCACCTATACATGGAAAAGAAACACAATATTCAAAACTGTGGTGGTTGCAATTTGTGCCAATATAAGTACACCGGTGAAAACATAATCTTGCCTAATGGTGAGGTGCATAAACCAGTCCACTACCTAAATTGTAAAACCATAGGTGTTGTCTACATGTTGGTGTGCCAATGCTGTGCATTTTATGTGGGCAAAAACAAACAACCATTCCAGAAAAGAGCGTCACGACACATTATACATATGAGAAAGTCTTGTCCTGAACTTCCCCTAGGCTGCCATGTAAGAGATATTCATGATAGTAGAATCCCTAAAATTTAATTTCTTTTATTGGACAGAATACACCCTAATATTCGGGGGGGGGGGAGAATAGGATCCTGCTGCAGCGAGAAACCAGATGGATTGCAATTTTGAATGCCACATCAGCCCCGGGTCTTAATGATGTAATAAGTTATCGCTCATTTTTGGAAGGCTTTGTCTCAGGAGGTTGGGAAGAATGAAAATACTAGACATCATTTCTCAAATGATGTCCTGTTCTTCTACGCTTTTCCCTATAATATCTACCCTATAGAAGATAGGATTTACTTTTAAGAAGTTTTGTTCAAAAAATCTTGCTTCATTATTCCATTGATATGTTCGGGGCTTTTAGATTTTTTGCTCTTTCCTTCTCTTCTGTGCCCCTTTTATCTCATTTATCTTTTGTGTATGCTCATGTTTGGTCTACTATGGGGGTTCTGTTGTATCCCACATGACACCGTTTTATATTGCAATTCTCCCCTTTTTCATTCCTGAGGCCGCGTACACACGCGGGGACTGTTCGCCCAACTTTGTCCGCTGAACAGTGTTTCGGCGGACAGTCCGCTCGTGTGTGGGCTTTCAGCGGACAGTTTCAGCGAACAGTCCGCTGAACAAGGTTTTTCGGAATTTCCGAAAAACTGTCCGCTGAAACTTTGTTTCAGCGAACAGTCCCCTCGTGTGTAGGCTTGTTCGTCAAACTAAGTTCCGCGCATGCTCAGAAAGGATTTACACGCCGAAAGTTATAATGCAGTGTATAGGACGTCGTATTTTTCGTCCCGTCGTACGTGCCGTTCACGTCATCACGCACGGTTTCAGCAAACTGTTCGTTCGTCGTGTGTGGCCATGTCCGTCCATGCTAATTTTGAGCGGACTGTTTGCTGAAACTGTTTGACGGACAAAGTTGGGCGAACAGTCCCCGCGTGTGTACGCGGCCTCAGTGTCTCCCACCCAGAGCACCCTGGGATGTACCAGGCACTTGTTTGGCGGTGATATCCTGGTTTATTCATGGCTTTTCTGTGGAGCTGCGTCAGTGCACGCTTAGCGCAGGGCATCACTCCCCTTTTGGGGTGGTGCCATGCACTTCTCCTGCAGGAAGCCCCTCATTTTCCCAATTGGGGCATTATTTTTGACGTCTTCTGGATACAATTATCTGTGGGTTTCCCTTTACAATGTTGTGCATGCGAGATCTGCTATTTTTGTTTCCTATATGCTCCACGCATTGCTTCTTCGTGATTGTTTCACAATGTTTCTGTGTGATTGTGCTGGAGTGTTGTCTTGGCAACACTATGCCAGTACATATTGGTGCGTGCAATCTACTTGCGTTGTTAACTTTTCCCCATTGCGATTATGTCATCCCGCCCTGGAGCATTACTACGCATGATTGGGCATTCTGGTCCCGTACTTAAACAGTCTAGCAGCAAGTGTTTACTAGCTGCGACGGCATGCACCATGGAAGTATACCCCCGTACTCCTTGCTATAAAAATAACTAGATAAATTGCTTTGCCATCCATTTACCCTTATGTTGTTGCTTTAGTATTTACTTTTGAGCATTCATGTCAGCTATTTATTTTTCATCCATAGGCAAACCCCTTGGATTACAGGATGACTTTGATCCTCTTTCCATATTGGGATGCAATTTTTTATATGGCTGGACCTTTTGGGTTACTAACTCTCTGTTTTGATTCTTAAATCTGGGTAGGTTTGTGCTTACTTTTCAATTAAACCCTGAAAGATATTCTTTTAGTTGGTTTTTGAATGTACATAATTTATTTGCCACTATTTTTAGATCTCTAGACTGCACTTCCTTAGAGACTGTGCGGGACTCTCGCTGGGACTCACTGGCCATTTGGGATTGGGAGAGAACTTTTTAATATTAGCTGTACATCATTTTCTTGTCATATGGGATACCATGCAAAGTCTTCATTGATGTAAGATCTGTTTGTCCTCATTCCAATTGCCCCTGTATACTGTATTTGCTGAACAGAATATATGTATGCTTTATTTTATATACTAATACAATATGTTTTTTCATTAGACATTTTTGCTCTATACGTTTGTAAATCTCCCGAAGAAGGACATCAAGCCAGAAACATTCATTGGGTCTTACAAAAAGTCATTTTTTATATGTATTTAATTTATATTCTAATTGGATTTGTATATTTCACATGGCTTATTTTTTACGCATGAATGTTTGTACTAAATAAACCTTATATTTTTTATATATTCCACTGTTTCCAGTCACTTTTAAAATCCCATTCCCAAGGGGATTTGTTTTTGTTTTTTTTCCACCTATACATTGAACCTTCTAAAAAGGCTAATTTATCACATTGAAACTTTTTATCTTTTTTCATAAGAATTTTTTTTTAAGGTTCCAAGTCTGCTTTCAGTTTATTTTCATGTTCCCCATATTTTGGAAGAAAAAGAGAATGTTGGGACTTTAAATGAGGCGGTGACCGGGTAACCTCAGTTGAGATTTTAAATGACGCAGGCAGGTGTAAAACATTTAAATTTATTGGAAAATCAGTGGTAAGTTGGATGAGGGTAATCATGAGAACACCAAGAAAACCAATATATTCCATTCAATGGATAAACATACAGCAATAACAATTGACCACTAAAAATACAAATCACATGTTACAAGCGATCATTGAATAAGTAAAACATATAGTTGGCATAAAACATGGCATATAGTATCTCTATGCATTTTGTGGATTCATCCACTCTTCAGGAGCATGCACGTGGAAAGCTGAATGCTGCAATATAATAGTAACAAGAAGATCTGACCCTGTCACGGAAAAGAGGAGATTAAAATAAAGTAATTTGAAGTAATATTGCCTAGGATAAACCCCCCAAAACCACTCTCAAAAAGTACTTACATTATCTGTATCTATGCAGTGGCAATGTGCCAACATGATTTAGAATAACCCCATAGGGGTATCACTGGTGGGAGCTGAGGTGATTAAGGCAGACCAGGACTGGACAAGGATGGTTTCCAAGAAAGGAAATTAAAAATTAATAATGGTCAACAATGACCATGTGTGCTAAAAACAAAAGAGAGATTGTAAAATAGGTTGGAAACTCATATTATGTGGTACAATAGGTTATCTGTCCTAAACTTGGTAAAGGATAGGATAATGAGATGCTAATGAGTTTATAGGTGAGGTTAAGTTAGTGAGAGTAGAAAGTTGGAATGACTGAAAAGGTAAAGTACATAGAATATAAAAAATATTAAGAAACCATATCAACCAAAGAGATTAGGTAAGAAAAAATGAGAGTGCAGCATAATCAATGGTGAAAAAGTAAGATCAATTTACCTAATAAACACTTCAGTGTTGAGTGATCCACAAGGTGTGCAGATAAAAAGCTGGAACCACCATGTGAGTCAATCTACCCCAGAAAGGGTTATAAGGGCTAGTCTACCACACCCAACAACGTCACGTAGGCGTGCACTATGGAGGATAGGCAGCTGCAGCAGGGCGGAACCGCCCCCAAACAAAACAGTGCCAAAATGTTCCTCCACCTGGCTGCTGGATGTAAAAAGCGATAGAAAGCGGCGGAAACAAAGACATGGTGCAGCAGTTCCATCACATAAGGTGTGACGTCGATGCGTAGAGCAGGGCGGTCCACCCACCCTATAGGGAGGGGAGGAGGAAGACCCACGCTACGCCTCGCAGCTCCCAAGGTGACGGAGCAACTGCTCCTATCTAAAACATGTGACACATGCAACTGCCAGGGATATTAGCCTATTTAAAATGGGGATGGGAGGTAAAAAAGGGCCCCATCCCATGGTGATTAGCCCGGTGGAAGGAGGGGGATCTAATTATTACATGATATAATTGGGTATTAATCAGACCTAAAGTGATATAAACAAGCACACTTCCATCCCTAATTTTTTTTAGAAGAAAAAGAAAACGTTGGGACTTTAAATGAGGCGGTGACCAGTCAGTTGCCTCCATCCCTATCTAATTGAAACAAACAGGATTGCTTCATTTAAAGTCCCAACCCCTAGTTATCCTGTTTGTTTCCCCGTATTTTGGATGAGCATGAAAACTATTCATAGATATCTGCATTTTTTGGATCTCCATGTCAGTGCTCTCCATTTTTTGTTTATAATCAGACATTAACAACGATCATTATATTTTTTGAGTACCTGGATAGACTCTCTTCCGATTTCACTTTAAAATCCTTAAAAATGTTGGGAAAAATCTGTACTTTAAGACCTTTCTGGGTTGTAACCTTTCTTTATATATTATTCAAAGGTCCTAGAGTGCCAATGTAAGGCTATCTTTCTTTCCAACAGTTTTCTAAGACCAGAAAATACAGAAAATAAGTCTGATTCAGGTTTGGTATTTTCACTATAATGTTGTTGATAACTGCACCCCAGTCAAAGAGCATCATTTTATCACAAAAGTTCCAAAATGATAAATTTAAAAAAGAAAGAACAAAAAAGGAGGACAATTGACAATATCTCTATCTATCTATCTACTGTATCTATCTATCTATCCATCTATCTATCTATATGTATATGTATATATATATATATATATATATATGTATATATATATGTATATATATATATATATATATATATATATATATATATATATATATATATATATATATATATATATATATATATATATATATATGCTTGTTGCTAAATCCCAATAGTAACAAGCATAAGCATCATTTTCAACTTTTTCTGGATTGTGCTGTTCCACTCTTATTTGTTTTAGTGTCAGCATGCAAAAATCGACACCAGCAAGCATGGTATCATTAGTAATAGCTAACTTCAACTCAAACCACACCAACCTTGTAACATTTTATGAAGAAGTGAGCAGTGATTTGGATGAAGGAAGGACATAGTATACCTAGATTTTGTTAAGGCAAAATATACCTGAGGAGAGATTCATTTACTAATTAAGGTTTAGTAACATTGATGAATATGTATGTACATGGATATAAAACTGGATGCAGGAGTGCATCCAGAGAGTAGTGATACATTTCTCATATTCTGAATGGTCTTGTGTTGAGAGCTGTATGCCCCAGGGCTCTGTCCTAGGACAAATTCTGTTTAACTTGTAATAAACAATGCAGAGCTGGAATAAATAGTTCAATCTCAGTGTTTGTTGATGATACAAAGCTAAGCAGAGTGAACTTTGCATCAGGATAAAGCAGCTTTCAGGAAAACTTAGATACAATAGAAGAGTAGGCAGCTATATGGCAGATAAGGTTCAATTTTGAAAAATATAATGTAACAGACTTGGGAGCTAAAATATGCATGTAGGTTACTCACTAGGGGGAGAACCCCTGGAGGAAACAAGGAAAGAAAAGAATCTGGGAGTCCTAGTAGATCACCGACTCTATCATGCATTACCAAGCTACAGCAAACAAGGCTAGCAGATTATTATCATGCTTTAAAATGGCTATTTACTCAAGCGATAAAAAGAGATAAAAGAAATTCTACCATTGTATAAAACTCTGGTTTGGCAACATCTGGGGCATTTAGTTTAGGTCACCAATCCTAAGGTGTAGGTAGCATTGGAAGGTAACTGTTTCATCTAAGGTCTCTAAAAAATATGGGGCCTATGACATGGGATGAGAAGTGGTTTAATTTCTAAACTGCATAAGGGGTTCTTTACTGTTAGAGAGGTAAATGTATGGAACAGCCTTCCACAGTTAGTCATACCAGCAGGGATTATAGATGAATTCAGAAAACTTTACATGTGTTTCTCAGTGAACACAATATACAGGCATATGGACAGGTTTAACTGGATTGACGTTATTCAACCTTCTCAAATATTTTGTAAATATATAGACATGTTACATCAAGAAGGGCATTTAGCCTGATGATTTAGTCCTGATCCAGGATACCATAACACACTAGAAATAAAAAGGTTGTAAACCAAACCACAAGAGCACAGCCTGAGGATGTAAACAATAATAATACATTTTCCCCTAGAAACAAGGCCAGAAAATGATACAATTGATTGTCTAATAAAGTATTAAATAAATTAAATAAACTAGTGTCATAATATATAAATTACATATCATGTTGAAAGAAATATGCAAAACATACAGTATAAACATTTTATTTAAACCAAACAACAAACAACAACAACATTAGAAAACACCAGTGATGAACATTACCAACCAATGAGAAGAGGTGGTTAAGTCCCAAAGAGATTCCAGGAAAGCTGTTGTGAGAAGGACTGTGTTTCTAGCATTACCAGTGTTTTAAAAAAAGAAAAAGATTAACCCCCTTGACGGTCTTCCCGAGTCTGGCTCGGGGTGTAATTTTTGTACCATTAGCGGTAACCCCGAGCCAGACTCGGGACTGCATCGCTGGATCCAGGAGGAGGTTTACTTACCTTCTCCCTCGGATCCAGCGTTGTCTCCCCGCTGTACGAGCGAGACATGGCTCGCTCGATCTATCACGGAGCCGATCTCCGTTCCCTGTGAGCGTTGCGACGCACGGGGACGGAGATCGGCGCCAAATTCAAAAAGTGAAACACACAGTATACATACAGTATAATGTAATCTTACAGATTACATTGCTGTATGTAAATATTTCACATCCCCTTTGTCCCTAGTGGTCTGTCCAGTGTCCTGCATGCAGTTTTATATTATAAAAACTGTTCTTTATGCCTGGAAACTGGAGATTGTCCATAGCAACCAAAACTGTCCCTTTACATCAAAAATTATTTTAGACCAGCTAGAAAACAGCGATAATAAATTAGAATCACTCACAGAATTGAGCGACAGCGATTTGTGGGGAGATCCGTCATCAAATATTGAAAAGTAATGACAGTGACAATTCTGCAACTGAGCAAATTTCAGTGTTTTTGATTTGATTACATTATTGAATCATTTTTATTATTGTTATATTATTATTTGGTACAATTATTTATAGTTATTTATTATATTATAATTTATGATTTTATTTTTCAAAATTAATTACACCTGGGATGTCTGCTAGACTCTGGTTTGGACAGATTTAAGAGAGTTATTCCTAAGAATTACAGGACTACAATATAAAACACCAAATTTTCATGTAAAATAATTGTACCGCTTTTAGCACCTAAAATCCGAAATAATCGTACCACCAGGGAGGTTAATAAACATCAAACCAACACAAATTGACATACACAAAATCCCTTATGTACTTCAAGACAATTATAACTCAGTTAAGCATTTAATTTCACTTGTCATGTTTGTGAATTTTAAAAAATCAAGAGCACTCTGGAACCAAAGATGCTACTTCATACATATTGTATGTGTTCAATCTGTCATCAGATTGTCATTTTCAATAAGGTATCTCAGTAGAGAGTATTTCAGCCTAAAATTGTGGGGCAAAAATATTAGATGTCAGAATATAAAAAAAGCACCTTTACAAGCAATACTTTCTATTTGTGATATATCACAACTGTTTCAAAAGGGATATAGATCAACATTAAGGTGGCAGACGATGATAAAACAAGCCTTGAATGGTACAGCCACATTCCACAAAAAGCCACTTATATTGAAAACGTATACAGAATTCAAATAGCAAACTCTGAAGCCAAGACACTTTATAACAGATGCAAATTTATTACTACTTGTGAGCAATAGTCAACTAACATTTACTATTGTGAAAAGAATACATACCTAAAAACTCTCATAATTTGTCCAAAATAAATATACATGACTGCACTCCTTTAAGCAATTGAGTACTAGCCTGTATATACCCTTTATTACCAAGCCAATTTTCAGTTTTCGGTTCTGTGATAGTTTGGCTGATAGTTACTCATCTTGCAACACTGGACCCAAATTCATTTTGTATCATTTTTTATGAGACAGAGCTTCATTATAATGGTTTTTGATTATTCCTTTATCTAGTCTAGCATAAAAATAATGATTAATACTAAACATTTAAAAAAAAACTGATATCCTGACTACCTTTAACATTTATTTAGGCCATGAAAATCTGCCCAAATTATTTAGTTTAGCTAAGTTTAGGATATCATAGCTTGTAAAGTATGGCGATCAAAGTACATGGGTCAGGACTATGCAATGCTTAGAATAGAACAGTAAAAGGCCAACAAAATCACAACATTTTATGGGTTTACTCCATTCTTGGAGAAACAGTGGATGCTCTAAAACTCACCTTTAAAACAATAATAGGAAAAGCCCAATACTCTGACATGAGATGACATATGGCAAGACATATGTACCTAAGCAAACAAATATTCTTTCAATGCAAGAAATAAATGACACAATTCTATCTTTCTGGTACAAGACCCAAACACTTTTGCATCAAATTTACGCACACATACTTTCCATATAGTTACATAGTTAGTAAGGTTCAATAAAGACAACAGTCCATCCAGTTCAACCCGAGTGAGTGTCTACAATTGTCCCTATTCCTGTACATTGCACACTCACATTGGTCCCCACCCTCAAGGAGCCCACAATCCAAGGTCCCCATTCATATACTAGGGCCAATTTTGGACAGAAGCCAATTAACCTACCTGCATGTCTTTGGATTGTGGGAGGAAACCGGAGTACCTGAAGGAAACCCATGCAGGCACAGAGAGAACATGCAAACTCCAGGCAGGTAGTGTCATTGGGATTTAAACCAGTGACCATTTTTACTGCTAGGCGAGAGTGCTAACCACTACACCACTGTGCCGCCTTTATACTGGAGATGCAATAAGGAAGAACACTGACACATTTCTTTTAGCCATGTTATAAAATACAAACCTAGTCGAACATAATCCTTTTAGAGTGAATAGGCAAATAACAGGGTGTTATACCCCATATTCTGCAGGTACATACCTCCTACACAGAGATGGGCCCTACACAGCATCTTACTATGATGCTCTTAAAGTGGTTGTAAACTCTGTTGCACCACTTGTACTTTCTGGTAAGTCTATAATAAGGCTTACCTGCAGGTGCTGTAAATATCTCCTAAACTTGCACAGTTTGGGAGATATTCACTATATGCATTGCTGCCAATGTCATCTGCACATATGCACTGAAGAAACAGACTGCTGGTGCTGTTTTTTCAGGGCTCATGCCGTGACTGACGGCTTCCATGCACATTCATGGGAGGGACATCATCGCGGCTCCAGCTAATCCCAGCCCCAGAGTCCAGAGGAACTGGAAGTAACTCCAGTGAAAGATGTCAGCCGTGGGAGTGGAGTGTGGGGGCACTGCAGGGCATCGTTCTAAGGTAAGTATTTCATAATGAGCTAGTATGCGATGCATACTAGCTCATTATGCCTTTGTCTTGCAGTTTTTTTTTCTGGAGGTTTAGAACCTCTTTTTAAGATGCTACATTACCTCGCACCGTAATACCTTGACATTGAAGAGCTACTATAACACCAACTATAAACAAGTGGATAGATTATATACACTACATTCATAAAATGGAAATCATCCTACAGTCTAAATTTGATAGGTTGACACAATTTAATCATACATGGTGCACACTGACAGCATTTCAATAATCTAATTAAAAGAACTACACAACTTAACTACAAAGAAACAACTAATGTCACAGTAGGATCATTGTTCTAATCAGTGTATTTTGATTTTTCAGTATGGATTTTATTTATGAAATCGGTATTTAATATTCACATATATTTTGTAGGTTTTAGCACAGCTTTTTTTCTTTATTTATTGTTTATTGTGTGTATCGCACTTTAAGTTGCAGCAGGAACTGTCCATCAATTTTGTTCAATTTCAAATTTAGCATTTTTCACTGTTTATGGTATTTTTTTGATATGCAGCGCATTCTCTTCTTCCTTATAATGCTAGAATAATGAAGTTGCTTTGCTACTGATATTCACACAGAGTTCTGACAAACTGTTTTCTTATTATTTCTCGTGATCTCCTGAATAATCTTTGTTTTTGTTTGTTTTTTTCTCAAGATCTCCTGAATTTTTTTTTTTCTTATAGTGATCTCCATAATATTTTTTTGTCGTTTTGTGTGTCAAGTTACCACAACACCATTATAATCTTGTATTTATTGTGTCCCTTGTTAATTTGACATTGTATTTGTGAAATGTACCTGCCTACTCACAAACTGTACTTTTTGAAGTAAAACACATAACCAAGTATTTCTCAAAACAAAATGAAAACATTTATTAGGGGTCATAACAAACTAAAGAGGAAGGCAAAATTGGAGAAACAGTTGAAATTGGTGAAGCCTTTGTACCCCAGGGCAGATGTCAACTATTTGACAGGCAAAATTGGTAGTCTGAAGAGTCTATTTAATAGGACACACAATACGGTCCAGGACTCGAGAGACCGAGAGTAGGGATGGGTGAACAGTTTAGCCCGAGCATAAGTTCAGGCCAAACTTTGGTTGTTCGGATGTTCTGCGAGCCACAACAATATACGGTGTTCGGAGTAAATTCTGAACACTGTTAAAGTCTATGGGACATTAATATGAAAAATCTAAAGTGTTCATTTTAAAGGCTTATATGCAAGTCCAAGTGCCCCAGAGGACATGTATCAATGATTTTTTTTTTTTTTTTTTTAAAGCTGCTGTTTTTTCAGGAGCAGTGATTTTAATAATGCGTAAAGTGAAATAATAAAAGTAAAATATATCTTTACATTTTGTACTGGGGGGTGTCTATAGTATGCCTGTAAAGTGGCGCATTTTTAGAACAGTCCCTGCACAAAATGACATTTCGAAAGAAAAAAAGTCATTTAAAAGTACTAGTGGCTATAATGAATTGTCGGTCCCGCCAATATAGATAAAAGTCATTGAAAAAACGGGATGGGATCCCCCATAGTCCATTACCAGACCAAAATTACAAGCTATAGTAGGATTCTAATGTTGTACGTCTTCTATGGGTTTTTTTAAGGCTATTTGCATTGCACACAGGTCATGTTAGCATTAGCATTAAGAAAAATTTTTTTAGAAAAAAAATTGCCTGGGGGTCCCACAAATTCCATACCAGGCCCTTCAGGTCTGGTATGGATATTAAGGGGAACCCTGCACCAAATAAAAAAATGACGTAGGAGTCCCCTCAAAATCCATACCAGACCCTTCAGGTCTGATATGGATTTTAAGGGGAACCCCACACCAAAATTTAAAAAAATATGGAAACGTAACGGAAACCTGCGTTACATCAGAGGGAGGCGGGGTCACCCACACGTCATTGGGAAGCCAGGCTTTCCCCCCTGCATCAGAAGGGGGCGGGGTCAGGTGACGAGTGGCCCCGCCCTCCTCATATAAGAAATTTCAGGCTGCTGGGATCCCTGCAGTGTCTCCGCCAGTGGAGACAGAGGATGGATGGACTGCTCTGCGCTGGACTGGAGGAAGAGATCACCCCTCTCTGGATCAGATCAGCCATCGCTGGATAGCAAGAGTGGATTACCACAACTGGAATCTTTTTTTTTTTTTAATAAAGGACTTTTTCAAAAGTGTGTTTGTCTTTTTTAACATTCTTTTACACGTTCTTTGTGAAATGGTAGGGGTACTTTTGTACCCCCTTACCATTTCAAACAGGGGGGGCTGGGATCTGGGGGTCCCTTTGTTAAAGTGGGCTTCCAGATTCTGATAAGCCCCCGCCCGCAGACCCCCACAACCACCGGCTAGGGTTGTGGGGATGAGGCCCTTGTCCTTATCAACATGGGGACAAGGTGCTTTGAGGGGTCACAAACCCCCAAAGCATCCTCTCAATGTTGAGGGCATGTGGCCTGGTACGGTTCAGGAGGGGGGCGCTCTGTCGCCCCCCCTCTTTTCCTGCGGCCTGCCAGATTGTGTGCGCAGATAAAGGGTCTGGTATGGATTTTTACGGGGAACTCCACGCCATTTTTTTAAAAATTTGTCATGGAGTTCCCCTTAAAATCCATACCAGACCTGAAGGGTCTGGTATGGATATTTAGGGGGAACCCCATGTCAGTTTTTTTTTATTTGAAGCAGGGTTCCCCTTAATACCCATACCAGACCTAAAAAGGCCTGGTAATTGAATTTGGGGGAACACCACGCTTTTGTTTTATTTTATTTTTATCAATGACTTTCAATGACTGTTCTCTGTATTACAATCAACAATCGACAATTCATTATAGCCGTGAGTGATTTTAAATGACTTTTTTTCCTGCAGGGACAGTTCTAAGCAGGGGAAACATGTTCCCCTTTACAGGCATCTTAATAGACACCCCCCAGGTATTAAATTTAAAGGAATATTACACTTTTATTGTTTCACTTTAAGCATTATTAAAATCACTGCTCCCGAAAAAACTGTAGTTTTTAAAACTTTTTTTTTGCATTGATACATGTCCCTGGGGCAGGACCCAGGTCCCCAAACACTTTTTAGGACAGTAACTTGCATATTAGCCTTTAAAATTAGCACTTTAGATTTCTCCCATAGACTTGTACAGGGTGTTCTGCGGCTTTTCGAATTTGCCGCAAACACAAATTGTTCACTGTTCGCCGAAAAGGCAAACAGGCAATGTTTAAGTTGAACATGAGTTCGATTTTAACTCAAAGCTCATCCCTACCCCCCACCCACAGACCCCCACAACCACTGGGCAAGGGCTGTGGAGATGAGGCCTTTGTCCCCATCAACATGGGGACAAGGGGCTTTTGGGGGTAATCCGCAATGTGTGGCAGGTGACGTGGCAGGTGATGTGGCAAGTGGACAATCCGCAGTGGGTGGCAGGTAACGTGGCAAGTGGACAATTTGCAACGTGTGGCAGGTGACGTGGCAAGTGACAATCTGCAACTTGTGGCAGGTGACCTGGCAAGTGGACAATCCGCAATGTGTGGTAGGTAATGTGGCAAGTGGACAATCCGCAACTTGTGGCAAGTGACAATCCATAACTTGTGGCAGGTGACGTGGCAAGTGGACAATGCTCAACTTGCAGCAAGTGACAATCTGCAACTTGTGGCAAGTTACAATCTGCAATATGTGACAAGTGACAATCTGCATTTGATGGTAGGCGACGGTGGCAAGTGACACACTCGGGGCTCCCATTGATTCTGCATTATGGTGAGTTGAACTATTTAATTTTATATAACAATGTAATAATAGAAATGATTTGTTTTCAATCATCCTGGCACCATACCAACCATGGTGGCGTGATGATTGAAGTGAAAACATCAGCCATTGCCCCAATAAATTGCCCCCAAAAAACATATTTTCTGTCAGTGTCTAGAGACTAGACTCTGGATCCACCCCGGGTTAGGATGAGGAATATAAGTTTACCTCCCTGGCCTCGTGAGTCCGGCCCTGTCCAGACACATGCAGCTGCATACAGCAAGAGGCAGAAGCAGAGAGCAGAGTGGGCAGGAGCAGAGTGGGCGGGGCAGAACTCTCGAACAGGCCTGTGAAGGGACATTGTTTTCGGCACTTGAGGAGGCTCTGGAGTCTGGACAAGAGGTAGGAAGGGAGTTGGAGACTGTCATATGTTTGGCACAAAGAGAGGGGAGCAATGCCAGGTTCAAGGGTGCAGATGTTCCTTAGACCTTAAGAATAAACTTGATCAAACTACCATTAGGGCCACTGTTCATCATTGCTGTGTTATTTCTCCCCTATTTTTCTTGTATTTACACAGAAGTTTAATCAGAACAGAAATTGGTTAGAAGGCAATGGAGGTCAGCAATGTGTGTCCTTTAGAGGCTGCATATAGTATACTGCATACTTTGTTGTTCGAAATGAATATAAGCTGTTGCCTGGGTACTGTGCCACATGGGCGTGGTAATCTGTTGTTCAATGGCATTAATAAAAAAAAATTGTGGGGGGGGCATACAACATTTTTCTATGGGCCCTGTGATTTCTAGTTATGTCTTTGTGCTGGAGCAACAAATTCTTCGTCCATGAACTCCTACTCGCCCTGTTCATGGACTGGACTAGAGTCAAAGCAAGAACTCCAACATCAAGCCCTTGCACAGCCCAAACTCACAGCCCGAACTCTACGATGAGTACGTAACCATAACATGGCTAGAAAACGAGTGGACAAGAACGCACCGAAAAACAGATACGAACTATTAAATAGAACACTCTGAAAGACAGGAAGGAACTGACAACATGCACTGAAGAACAGATACGAACCCACAAGCACAAACTGACAAGCAGTAAGAAACTGAAAAGCACGAGGCTGAAAAGTGCGAATCGTCTCTTAGCAAACTTCTACTAACACGAGATTAGCAGAAGGAGCCCAAAGGGTGGCGCACTGACTATTGAACTTCCTTTTTATAGTCCCATTGTACATGTTGTACGTCACCGCGTTCTTGACGTTCGAAATGTCCGACAACTTTTGTGTGACCGTGTGTATGCAAGACAAGTTTGAGCCAACATCCTTTGGAAAAAAATCCACGGTTTTGTTGTTGGAATGTCCTATCATGTGTACATGGCATAAGTCCACTGACACTTCTCAAGCTCTCCAATTGAAATCCTATACCTTAGTACTGGCAGAGAGCTGGAGGAAGTGTTATCAGGAGCATGTCATTGTCCATGAATCCAGGTTACAATTCTTGTAACATAAATGAATCTAAAAAAAATATGTGAATTCATTTTTTTTAACTGTTTACACATACAGAATGTTCAGTTTTACATAGAAATGTTAAAGCTTTTGCTTATATCTGCAATGTGACAACAAACAGCCACAATGTTAGTAAAACTAAAAAAAAAAAAAAAAACAAGCAAACCATTGTCTCTACAGTCTCATTGACTCATGGTTGACCTTGGGGAATAATACTATAATTCCCAAGGGGTTCCATAACCAGATTATTTATAAGTACTATTTAGTGTAAGAGTGGAATTACAGCAGACATCCCAAACTTTATATTATTTATAAGAACAGTTTAGGTTTGTATAGATAATGGTTTCATATGGGATCATGTGATTAATTACATTTAAACATAAGAATATAGAAGGAGCAGTGGACTTCATCCCTTTAAGTGCTATCAGAAATAATGTTTCTTTCAAAAAGGTTAGTGTACCATGGCCAAATTTTTTTTATCTAGTATATCAAGAAGGGCGACCTCTAGGGAGCAGGGGATAGGGATGGAAATTAGGGAAGTTAGTATTTTAATAACCTGTTTCAAGAACCTAGATACCACTTCTCAGGCCTACCCCTTGGGGAAGGTGAATATACAAACATCTCAATTCTCAAACTGGGTGTTTAGAATGTGTCATAATTGTAGATATCTATAAACGTATGCTCAGGAAAGGTAACATACGGTCTGTATTTTATCAAATGTACACAAATTGCCATCAATGTACACATCAGAGAGAGTTAATAAACTAATTTGTTGGAGTCGAGGAATGATTGAAGTTGTGAGAACATTGGGTTATCCTAAAGCACCAGTTCTGATGCAGTTCTGATGGACTTCTCGACTTCTCTCTAGACTGACCTGGCCAGTTTTAGAATAAACATATGAACTTTGGGTAGATTCAGTAATAGAGCCTCAAAATAAATAAGTAGATAATTGGTCCAATGTATTATTTCTTTTTAAAGGAGAACAAAAATAATTATTCTTATTTATTTTATTTATTTATTAGTAATATATTATTTAGTCTTTGTGAAATGTATAGTCTACAAACTATGGTATATATAGATTTAAAAATTGATTAGTCCTGATGTACTGAAAACCTAATTTCTTGAGGCCTTAAAATTCCAGTACAGTACAAAAACCCACCAAATTAACCCTTTTTTGAAAAGTAGACAATACAAGGTATTTAATAAGAGGAACAGGGGGTTATTTACGAAAGGCAAATCTACTTTTCACTACAAGTGCACTGAAAGTGCACTTGGAAGTGCAGTCACTGTAGATCCGAGGGGGACATGCAAGGAAAATAAAAAAAAGCATTTTAGCTTGCACATGATTGGATGATAAAATCAGAAAAGAGAAAAGAAAAGAGCCTCCCCTCATTTCAGATCTACCCCTCAGATTTACAGCGACTGCACATCCAAGTGCACTTGCACTAGGAGTGCACTTACAAGTGGATTTGCCTTTTGTAGATAACCCCCATAGTGATTTTTTTAAATTAGGGACAATATGACTGGTGTGGCGAAGATCAGGGACAATATAACTGGTGTGGCAGTGATTATGGACATTTTGAGTAGGGATGAGCCCGATGTTCATGTCGAGCAGTGAGCAATGGGGGTTATTTACAAAAGGCAAATCCACTTTGCACTGAAAGTGCACTTGGAAGTGCAGTCGCTCTAATGCAGCGTACACACGACCGGACTTTCCGGCAGACTAGGTGTGACAGAATCAGTCCATCGGACAATTTGATCGTGTGTGGGCTAATCCGATTGTTTTTCACATGAAAAATGGTCTGATGGACCTAGAAATAGAATACGTTTGAAATCTGTCCGAGGACTCAATTCCTATCGAGAAGACCATTCATCAGTATTCTGGTTCAATGGACCAAATATGATGCAAGGGAAGCTGTTGGCTACTGGCTATTGAAGTTCCTTTTAGTCCCGTCTTACATCATCACATTCAAAATGAACAGACTTTTGTACAGGCTTAGTCCGTTCGTGTGTGGGCAAGTCTGTTCGTTCGGAAGGTCCGTGGGAACTCAGCCAAAAGTCAGCCAGGAAGACCGTCGGACCTAGTCTGCCGGAAAGTCCAGTCGTGTGTACGCGGCATAAATCTAAGGGGTAGATCTGAAATGAGTGAAAGCTCTGCTGATTTTATCATCCAATCATGTGCAAGCTAAAATGCTGTTTTTTTTGCCACTAACCCTGGCCCTTCATTAGGTTTCAAGCTTAACAAAAAAATGTATCACAAATATGAAAACACTTTTATTTAACAAATATATATTTTGCTCTAACTAAGTATATGAATAATTAAGACATATTATTTTTACAATTTTCTAATTCTTAAAGCAGAACTTTACCCATAACAAATTGATAAAAACAAATGTTCTTTAGCAAGGAACATACATTCCACATTAATAATTATGCTACCAAAATGAGTGTGTACTGTGCATTGCTGGAGGCTGCCATTTTGCTGAAGCCCAGAGCCCCTGAACAGCGGTAATTCATAAAACGGAACTAAACCCATAAATTTAATGGTTTAACAAAAACAGTTACATTCCTGGAATGCCAGAATTGCAAACTGTCACATTTGCTTGTGTCCCCAACAAAATTGTCAGACCATCAAATGGCTGGTGTCATAACTGATCAGATGTGCAGCACGATAGCAGTTGCAGAACAAACAGAAGCAGCTTCCATGACTGTAAACGATAGAAGGGTTTCATTCCGCTTTAAGGCTGTCAGCAGATTGGCCTCTACAAACTCAGCAATGCCTAAAAATAGACAGCAACTGAAGATGTGCAGAGTGGGTGAGACAGGGTAATAGCGGATTCTAAACAGTATAGGCACTTAAGGCTCGGTTCACACAGGGGCGACACGACTTCAGGACGACTTTGTGAGGCAACTTGGAGACGACTTGAACACAACTTAGACACGACCTGGGGGCGACTTACAAATCGCCCCAGGCCAGGCGACTTTTGCCGTGGCCAATCAGAGAATGAGCTCTGAAGGGGGAACTCCACGCCAAATTTATGAAAAAAATTTGGAGTGGGTTCCCCCTCCGAGAGCATACCAGGCCCTTAGGTCTGGTATGGATTCCAAGGGGAACCCCCTACGCTGGAAAAACGGCGTGGGGGTCCCCCCCAGATCCATACCAGACCCTTATCCGAGCTATCCCGCTACCCGGCCGGCCAGGAAAGGGGGTGGGGACGAGCGGGCAGCCTCCCCCTCCTGAGCCGTACCAGGCCGGGTGCCCTCAACATGGGGGGTGCCTTGGGGGGGGGGGCGTGCGGCCCCCCCACCCCAAAGCACCTTGTCCCCTTGTTGATGAGGACAAGGGCCTCATCCCGACAACCCTGGCCGTTGGTTGTCGGGGTCTGCGGGTGGAGGCTTATCGGAATCCGGGAGCCCCCTTTAATAAGGGGGCCCCCGGATACTGGCCCCCCACCCTATGTGAATGAGTAGGGGTACAATGTACCCCTACCCATTCACCTGTAAAATAAAGTACAAAAAAAAACACAACACACAAAATAAAATAGTTTATTGCACAGCTCCGGGGGTCTTCCGTCTTCGGGGGTCTTCTCGCCGGACTCCTCCGCTATCTTCTTCTAGCTCTTTTGCTAGCGGAGGAGCCCGGCTTTCTTCCTCGCCGCCGCCCTCTTCTTCCGACTTCGGGGGTCTTGTCCCCCTCTTCGGTTCTTCTGCCGGGCCACCGCGCCTTCTTATAGCTCTTTTACAGGCGGTGGCCCGGTCTTCTGTCGCCGCCGCTGCCTTCCGTTCTTCTTCTTCTCCTGGAGATGTTGACTCAACGCTCTCCCCGGCCGCAATGCCAGGGACGCGCTGCGCGGCGACTTATATAAGGACAAGGGGCGGGGTCATCGGTTGATGTCACATGGGTTGATGTCACATGGCGACAGTCCCAGCATCCTCCGGGACTGTGACATCGTAAGGGGATGGAGTCACCATGTGACATCAACCCATGTGACATCAACCGATGACCCCGCCCCTTGTCCCTATATAAGTCGCCACGCAGCGCGCCCCTGGCATTGCGGCCGGAGAGAACGTTGAGTCAACATCTCCAGGAGAAGAAGAAGAAGAACGGAAGGCGGCGGCGACGACGACAGAAGACCGGGCCACCGCCTGTAAAAGAGCTATAAGAAGGCGCGGTGGCCCGGCAGAAGAACCGAAGAGGGGGACAAGACCCCCGAAGTCGGAAGAAGAGGGCGGCGGCGAGGAAGAAAGCCGGGCTCCTCCGCTAGCAAAAGAGCTAGAAGAAGATAGCGGAGGAGTCCGGCGAGAAGACCCCCGAAGACGGAAGACCCCCGGAGCTGTGCAATAAACTATTTTATCTTGTGTGTTGTGTTTTTTTTTGTACTTTATTTTACAGGTGAATGGGTAGGGTACATTGTACCCCATACTCATTCACATAGGGTGGGGGGCCGGTATCCGGGGGCCCCTTATTAAAGGGGGCTCCCGGATTCCGATAAGCCCCCCGCCCGCAGACCCCGACAACCAACGGCCAGGGTTGTCGGGAAGAGGCCCTTGTCCTCATCAACATGGGGACAAGGTGCTTTGGGGTTGGGGGGGGCGCACGCCCCCCCTCCCCCAAGGCACCCCCCATGTTGAGGGCACTGGTACGGCTCAGGAGGGGGGCCACCCGCTCGTCCCCACCCCCTTTCCTGGCCAGCCGGGTAGCGTGCTTGGATAAGGGTCTGGTATGGATCTGGGGGGGGACCCCCATGCCGTTTTCCGGCGTAGGGGGTTCCCCTTGGAATCCATACCAGACCTAAGGGCCTGGTATGCTCTCGGAGGGGGCATACATTTGGCATGGAGTTCCCCCTTCAGAGCTAATAATTCTGTCAAAGTCGCCTCTGTATATACAGAGATCCGACTTGGAGGCAACCTCCATTGAAATCAATGGGTACAAGTCGCCTACAAGTCGGATTGAAGTAGTACAGGAACTTCTTTTGAAGTCGGAGCGACTTCAGTAGCATGCATTAAGATGGCTCTCATTCACTTACATTGATTTTTAAATGTTGTCTGACCTGAGGCGACTAGGGGCAACCTGAAGTCGGATCTGAGTCGCCCCTGTGTGAACCGAGCCTTATGCTTTACAGCTATACCTGCAAAAAGGGCCACCCTGAAATTATCTAGCAAGACTTACTCTTCTGACTGCATCTGTCTGCTGCAATCCATGACTTTGAATGCACACATAATATAGTTTGGTTTCTTATCAATTTGTGTGATATTTCTATTTTCGAAAATATAAAAAAAACATAAAGTGCACATAGAAATAAATACGATGGCAGCTAAACAAAACCATAAACAAAAAAATAAACAAAACCGTGTCTGTGACATGGCTTTGTTTATCTACAAAACCATATTATCACCATGTCAGAACTGACTTAGTGATTACATGGCTTTGTTAGAAATGAAAGGGGCAGAGTTAGGTTAACATCACGGTTAGTATTAACAGCACAGTTAGGGTTGGCTTTGCTTATGAACAAAACCATTGATTGTCGTGGATTACAGAAATGCAAAGTAATTATTGACTGCTAATTGCTGATTTTAGCAGAAGGGTGAAGAGTGAAGGTTTAAAATCCTCAAGTGGTTAAAAATGAAGAGACTGCAGATAATACAGCACTGTGCCAGTTGCAGGACAGTTTTAACTGCTTCAGATCCGCACTATCGCCAAATGATGGCTACAGCGTGGATCTGCTTTGCCGGGAGGACGTCTATTGACGTCCTCCTCTTTGCAGGCTCTCCACACCCCCTTGAAGAGCGCGCGTGGTGCACACTGCGATCACCCGAGTCAATGAGACTTGGGTGATCATAGATCCGAGTAAGGGGCCAATCCCAGCCCCTTACCATGTGATCAGCTGTCAGCCAATGACAGCTGATCACGTGATGTAAACAGAAGATCGGTAATCCTTTTTTTCCCTCTGATGCGTTTTGCCAAGACACAAGAGAGGATGTTGGGCGGGAAGGAGAGTACAGAGGAGGAAAGAGAAGAAGAACCTAGTTGGTCAGGGCATTTTCAATCTCAGTACTAAGGTATTTACTCATGAGGAAATGTCCGTTCTTGATAAGGGGTTAAAATATGCCCCTCCAAGGAAATTGAACAAATTTAATACTTTTATTGACTTGCACAAATACATACGTAAAATTAACATTCAACGTTATCTAATCACTAATCCATTTAGAACTGATTATTCTGTGTCCACTTTGGGAATGGTCCATTCAGGACTGTCTAACCCTTCCCTGTTTGCACCCCCAGTACCAATTGCCCCAGCGGTTAAAACCTTTAGGGATTTGGTGCTTAAAGATCTGGACAAATTGTCAGTTAAACAGGAACATTGTTTACCATTCCCTAAGGAGGGGTTTAAATCCTTATGTGACCGCAAGGATGTGATTATACGCCCTGCTGATAAGGGGGGTGGAATTGTAATTTTAGGTGCTGGACAGTATGAGACAGAGATGTACAGAATTTTAAGTGAACCGGGCACATATAAAACCCTCCCAAATAACCCTACCAATTTATATAAAAAACAACTTGAAGCACTTGTGAATAGAGGCCATGAATTAGGGATTCTTAACAATAAGGAGAAATCCTTCTTAGTTCCTGCTTCTCCCCGGATACCGATAATATATTATCTACCTAAAATTCACAAGGATCCGGTTAATCTCCCTGGTAGACCTATAGTTAGTGGGATCAACTCAATACCCTCACGTGTGGGTCGGTATATTGATTTTTACTTGTATTATTGCCACTGCTGACGTGGCCTCGTTATATACGTGCATACCCCATGAAAAGGGGGCTGGGGCAGTACGTTATTTCCTTGAACAAGAACACTCTTTAGCTGACTTCCAATGTGACTACCTTATGGAACTTTTACAGTTTGCTACGGAACACAGCTATTTCTGGTTCAATGGACTTTTCAATTCACAACAACATGGGGTAGATATGGGGGCCAAGTTTGCCCCCAGTCTTGCGAATCTTTTCATGGCCCAGTGGGAGGAGGATGCCGTCTATGCCCAACGTAACCCATCACTGGTGTTCTGGGCACGCTACATAGACGACATCCTCCTCCTGTGGAGCGGGTCGTCTGAATCTTTAAAAAAAAAAATTGATCTCTTAAACACTAATGATAGAGGTATAGTATTAACTTATGAAATGAGCACCAGTAAAATCATTTTCCTAGATTTGGAAATCGAACTCATTAATAATAAGTTTGAATTCAAGATGCATTTTAAGCCCACGGACCGTAATGGTTTCATCCCTGTGGATAGCTGCCATCACAAGTCCTGGCTGGGCTCAGTTCCTCGCAGCCAATTCCTTAGGTTCCGTAGGAACTGCATCCGGACTGACAACTTCATGACACAAGCAGAAATCCTAAAACAACGGTTTAGGGATAAAGGGTATGATAATGCTGTCTTGGAATCTGAGTCAAAGAGGGTCTTATTAACTAGTAGGGATTCACTTTTGCCCATCAAGCCCCCACAGGAACCTAATGAGAGCTACAAATGGGCCTTGTTAACCTTCTTCTCGATGCAACATGGACAGATTAGAGCCATAATAAATAAACACTGGGATATTCTCAGAAACGATCCAGTATTGGGGTCTAAGCTGCCGGATAGAGCGAGGGTACTCTTCAAAGGGGCTCCTGCTCTAAGGAGCACCATTGCACCTAATATTGTCAACCCACCCATAAGGCCTTCCTTTTTTCACAATCTTACAGGTTTTTTTCCATGCAAAAAGTGTGTGGTATGTGTGCATAACACAGTGGGCAGAAACAAGACTACACAATTCAGATCCACTGTTACAAATAAAAATTACAACATTAAAACATTCTGCACTTGTGGTTCTCGCTATGTGGTTTATTTAATCACCTGTCCTTGCGGGAAGCAATATGTAGGATGAACCACTAGGACGTTTTCTATTAGAGTGGGGGAACATATTGCTTTAATTAAAGCAAGGGACACCAAACACACTGTCCCTAGACATTATAAGGAATGCCACGGCAGCAATCCACAGGGTACCCAGTTTTTGGCCATAGATAAGTACATGGCTCCTTGGAGGGGGGGCGCTATGACAAAAGGGGTGTCTCGTTTAGAGACATACTGGATATATGAGCTCTGGTCCTACTCTCCGTACGGTTTAAATGTAGAGTGGGACATGAACGCTTTCATAAATGAAGCTTGATTAGAACAGGAATGGATAGCCTAATGCATATTTGTTTTAAACATAATGTACATTTTTGTTGGGTTTTGGGTACATTTATGCCCCAATATTGCATATTTGTCCGATGTGTATCTCTGTCTCGTACTCTCCTGAACGTTTATTAAATATTGACTAAGGTTGTAACGTATGTTTCAAATATAATTTCGCCATATGGGTTCATTATGGCCTTCCAATTTCACTGCAAGTTAAAAATAATTTTTATTATCTTTCATTGCATGAATGATTTTTTTTTATTACATATTCATGTAAAGTTTTTATTTTTTAATTTTTTAATTTTTTGTCTTATTGGACAATTTATTGGATGTTTAATTATATTATGTATTAATTTTCATGCGATGTGTACAAAAGGGGCCTGAATTTCTCTGTTTACATAGAGATCTGCCATATCTATATATGATGGAAGGTACAAGTAATTGGGATTAGGTATTACTTGGAATTGTAATTGTAGTGTTGTTCCAAATGTGGGAGGTGTTTAGATTTCCCCTGTTTTGGTTCCGCTGTATTGTATAACTTCCGCTTTGTGGGCTGTGTATTTGCGGTCCAAGCGGTGGTCAAAATGGCGGCGGCGTCACTTCCGGTGAGCGTGATTGCATTCCAGCTTATGGCGCCCGGAAGTGACGTCGATGGTTGATTATACACACTTTTGGGTCTCGGCTTTTATACGGTAATATGTCCTGTCTGTGTTGGCATATTGCCTAGCATATGAATACTAATAGCATACTTTTAAACCACACATGAAGCCCATTACTTTATATATATATATTGTGGGTGCCAAATAAAGTGAAAACTGTGGGTATATTGTCGGCCCAGAGCGAGGCTTGGAACGCACGCGTGGCCGCCATTTTGGACCGGAATTGAATTGCGGTGACACACAATTGAGAAATTCCGGCCCATTGGACACTTAAGCACATAAAAGTGAGTACCACAGCAGTGGGGAGATACCCCAGACGGCGTCCAAGGCGGTGAAATGCGTCGGGAAAACCTCACTGCTGTAACCATTTTGAAAAAAGCGCTATGTCAACTACAGCAATGTAAGTGTGATACTGTTTAATTAATAAAATTATGAGTTTTACGGAATAACGCTATGTCAGTTCCATCTTTCTATCCCGTATGATCGTTTTTGTGGAATGTGGTCTGCTCTTCTAATTGGAGGATATTCTGACATTTTGACGAGTTTGATTTGGAGGAGTTTTTACACTAACCAGGTCCATACCTCACGGTTCCTTGGAGACCATTCAATCAATTCATATCAAAGCTGTTTCGATCCTTCGGGCTTATGCCTGTTTGGGTCAGAGGCATCTGGTAAGCCTTGAATTTGTTCCAGGTGGTGGTATTTACATAATGGTGTATTGTGCACTTTTTTGGATTCCCTGAAAGACTTTTTGCCATTCACTTTTCACGCAAGAAAAGGGGTGACTGTTGTTCATCCCTTCTATGGACATTTTATAGAAGGACTTTTGTTGATTTATTTTGTTTGCATTATTTCTTCACGTGTAACGTATACACACATATTGAACTGTTTTAGGGGTCACCCATACTTATACATAAGTTTATCATTTTTGTGTAGATGTTTGCACAGTTATTATTTTATTTAGTGCGCCACTTTTCTTTATAATTGATCCTACTTAGATTTCCACGTTTAGTGTGTCAGCTGGTTTACTGGAGATAGAGCAGTGTTTTTCTTGTAATTTGTGCGTTTTGGCAATAGCCTTAGTCGTAGCTGGTTTAAACAGATATGACAAAAAAAATATATATATATACTCACATACACATATGCAAACTCCATTGGCCCATCAGGTTAGTGTCATAGAAAATTAGCATATTTAATTGATACCACCAATTATTCAAGTGGTTAGTGACTACACTTGTTTTTAGCCAACATGAGAAGGGGCAGAGAAAAAAAAGGCAATATAAAAAGTTAATTTGTTGAGCCAAGAAGTGTGTAGAAAAAATGCTACATAAAATATTAAGACCCTATTGCTTCAAGGAAAAAATGTATTCCTTAGAAGAAGATGAAAATGCAGACTTATGTTCAAGTAAATTTATTTTTATTTTTTTTCTTCCTTTTAGTGATAACACCACAAAGTAAAGTCAAGCATTTATGACAGGATCAAAAAGAGCGGTATTCAATTTATGGTAGGTTCAAAAAAGAAAAATTCAAATGGCAGAATCAGAGGAGATGCAATTTATGGCAGGATTAAAGGGAGAGGGATTCAATTTATGGCAGGATCAAAAAATAAAAATTCAATTTATCGCAGGATCAGAGAAGAGGGATAGAATTTATGGCAGGATCACAAAGAGAGGGATTGAATTTATGGCAGGATCAAAAAGAGAAATTCAATTTATGGCAGGATCAAAAAGAGAGGGATTAAATTTAAAGCAGAATCAAAAAAGAAAAATTCAATTTATGGCAGGATCAGAGAAGAGAGATGCAATTTATGGCAGGATCAAAAAGAGAGGGATTCAATTTATGGCAGGATCAAAAAAGAAAAATTCAAATTATGGCAGGATCATATAAGAGGGATGTAATTTGTGGCAGGATCAGAAAGAAAGGGATTCAATTTATGGCAGGATCAAAAAGAGGAATTAAGTTTATGGCAGGATCAAAAGGAGAGGGATTCAATTTATGGCAGGATCAAAAAAGAAAAATTTAATTTATGGCAGGATCAGAGAAGAGGGATACAATTTATGGCAGGATCAAAAAGAGAGGGAATGAATTTATGTCAGGATCAAAAAGAGGAATTAGTTCATGGCAGGATCAAAAAAAAGAGAGATTCAATTTATGGTAGGATCAAAAAAGAAAAATGTAATTTTGATTTTTTGAACTGCAGAGAAAGAGAAGGAGTCCATGTTACCATCATGTGTAAATTTGAAGTGTTTAGATACATTGGATAACCTTCTCTCATTACTATATGCTGCTCCATTATAATGTTTGCTAATCCTCATGCGAAGGGGCCTAGTGGTGCATCCTACATATTGTAATTTACAAACATCACATTCTATCACGTAGACTACATATTGAGTACTACAATTTATAAAGTCCTTAATAGGAAAAACCTTATTATTATGGTGTGAGGTGAAAGACTTGTGATTCTTATTATGTTTGTCACAATACCTACAAGTATTCAAACCATAACTATACGAGCCTTTAATACTGAGCCACGTTTTGGAAATAGTGGTGGATTGATGTAGACTGGGCGACAAAGAGCTACCTAAAGTTGGAGCACGACGGCAAGAGAAATTGCACCCTTTAGACAACACATCTATTAGGTCCTTGTCATCATAAAGAATGGGAAGATGTTTATTAACAATCTGTTTGATCTGATTAAACTCTCTGAAAAAAGTGGTGACAAAGGTAAGGGAACTCCTGTCCTTATTCTTTTTATGTTGTATATATTTTAGAGAGCAAGGGGATGTCTCTCTATTGTGTACTAGATTGTTCCTGTCCTTCTCTGAGGTAATGTAATGGCTCTATTGATACTTCTGATAGCCTCTATCCCTTAATTGTTTTGAGATGTTAGAACATTCTAGCTGAAAACTTTCTGGGGTAGAGCAGTTGCGCTTAGCTCTAATAAACTCACCCACCTGAATGGAACAAATAGTAGGGGGTGGATGACAGCTAGAGGCCAGAAGTAAGGAATTTCCAGCAGTAGGTTTGTGGAAAGTTTCAGTATTTATAAGACCAGTGCTGGGGTCACCCCTGAGTGTGATATCTAGAAAATCAATCACGATGTCATGTTGCTCGCATAAGAGAATTCAAGATTAAGGCTGTTATTGTTGAGGTATGAGACAAAAGAAGTTAAAGAGGAATCAGTGTGGTCCCAAATTAAGATCAGGTCATCTATGTATTGCCCATACCAATGGATGTGGGGTGCATAGATGTTGAGATGTGAAAAAAGAAAACATTCTTCCCCCCATCCCATGTACAAGTTAGCCAACGAAGGAGAAAATTTTGCTCCCATGGAGGTTCCACAGCATTGTACATAGAAGGAATCGTGAAAGAAAAAGTAATTGTGTTGTAATAAACAGGTGACAGCCATAATGATGAATTCTTTGAGCTGGGGATCATAAAAGCTATATATGGACAGGTGCTATTGTAGTGCATCCAAAGCAAGATGATGTGGTATGCATGAATAGAGAGACTTAAAATGGAAGTAAACCCTTCCAAACAACTTTGACCTACAGGTAAGCCTAGATTAAGGCTTACCTGTAGGTCCAAGTAATATCTCCTAAACCTATATGGTTTAGGAGATATTTGCCCGAAAATGGGCACCGCTGTCTACGGCGCATGCGCCGTAGACAGCGGCGCGCAGGCGCACTAAATGCGGCAAGTCCAAGAATGGATTTGCCTAATTTGTCGACTCCCGTGCGCATGCGCGGGAGTGACGTCATCGCGGCTCCGCCGAATGGCAGCGTCGGAGCTCCGAGACGCGACTCCCGTGCGCATGCGCGGGAGTGACGTCATCGCGGCTTCTCCGCTGTCATTCGTCGGAGCTGCGAGAGACGCCACAACCAAGATGGATGCGGCGGACTACAGGTGACAGCGGCGACTTCGCTGGCTCCTGTGTCAGGTAAGTGACACATAATGAGCTACTATGCGATGCATAGTAGTCCATTATGCTTTACCTTTGCAGGGAAAAAAAGAGGAAGTAAACCCATCAGGGTTTACTTCCTCTTTAATGTCTAAGGTAACCCACAAAAAATGCTCTGCCCATTGGACTTAATTTATGTGCTTTAGGATTGATGCTGTATCTTTTATATAGCCCGGCAATCTTGTCCCTAGACTAGAGGTTGCAAATACTGATCTACCCATTCACCTAATCTCTCTAGGAGTGAACCAATGCCTGCTACTATTGGACGACCTTTTACAGGTCTCTCAGGTTATCAAATACCACCAAAAGAAGCTCTATTTGTGGGAAAAAAATGCTAAAATTTTCATTTAGGTACAGTGTTGTATGATCGCGCAATCGTTATTCAAAGAGTGACAGTGATAAAAGCTGAAAATTGGTCTGGGCAGGAGGGGGGTTTAGGTGCCAAGTAAGCAAGTGGTTAATGGGCAACAGTGGGTTAAAATGTATTTTTGACAAGGTACAGGCATTTTATTACAAGGATTAAGAGATTGCAAATGATAAAGCAGAAGAAATATTTTTTGGTGACAGAAATTTTTTAATGAGCAAGACTAGGCCAAAATTTTATGGAGATACATCGCACAGGCAGCTGTTTTACTACAAGCATAAAGAGGCCACAGATGATAAAGTATAAACTAGCCAATGGCAAGACAGGAAACAGGCCAAACCAGTCTTTGCCTTTTATTTTTACTATGGGGATCAGGGGGATATAGTTTACAGTATGTGAGTGATAGTATGTAATAGGGGTTAGGTGCACATTGTTCTTGCACTTTTTTCTTTTAACCACCTGCAGACCATCTTCCGTATATAGACTGCATCAAGGCAACTCGGCTGCACAAACCTGTACATTGATCTGTGCATGTGGTACAGTGGGCACGTGTGCCACGGGAGCTTGTCCGCGGGTCTGGCGGACTCATTGTCTGCCGGCCACCTGCGATCGCTATGAAGAGTGGCAGAGAGCTGTTCCTATTGATCGGAACAGCGAACAGCGATCTCTCTCTACTCCCAGTCACTCTGTTCCCTTGACAGTTAGAGACACCTCCCTAGGCAACAATTAATCCCGTGATCGCCCCCTAGTGTTAACCCCACCCCTTCCAGTGTCATTTATACAGTGATCAGTGCATTTTTATCGTGGTAGAGGTAAAGAAGCTGTTCAGGTGATGTTATGATACCTAAGGTCGGTCCCCCTGTAAACACTTCCAAAAATATCTAATGACAGTGTACAGAAGGGACTTTCCAATCTTTGTTCAATTTATCTCAAACAAAATATAAATATATATGCGAAAAGAGAAAAAAAACAAGCATAAAAAATCAAATGACCTTAAATCACTCAATAAGTGTATGTGCAAAAGTAAATACTATTAAATAGCACATTAAATTGTGTCCATATCCCTTAAAGAGCACAGTATATTCAAAAAAATGTGCAAATGTGTATACCACAACTTCACATGTGTTTTTAGCATAAAAAGAAAAAAACAATTATTTGTATATAAAATGTTAATGTTTAATTAATGTTTAATTTTTAATTTAATTTTTTAGTTGTTTAATTTTTAATTTTTAGATAAGGATGAGATGTACATTTATTTAATGTTAGTGGCACCTAGGACTGCATGACATAAATGGTATGATGTTCACTGTGTAAACTTTAAGGCGATGGTGACACAGAGATATTGTGTGTATAATAATGGGGAGAGGTAGATGAGAGGTATGTTGTGATGACTAGTGTTCTCCTACCGACCTCTATTAAAAAAGCCCCTGGAAAGGATAGTTTATGTTCTGTATTAGCCACCTTTATGGGGGGAGGAGACATCTCATAATTGTATAGTACTGTATTAGTGATGCCTGATTGATATGTCGGCATCACTACTCCCCTTGCTGGTTTGGGTGGAATATGTGAGAGCTGTGTGTGGGAGGGAGTTTGATGCGCTGCTGAGTGCGAGACGTTGATGTGGGACTGTTGTCTAGTGTGCGCGTGTGCGGTGACACCGGATCAGCATTTCGGATGCCTGAGGAGGGATCTGAATGGGTGGGGGGACGGGCGTCGCTGATGTCCTGTCTGCTGTATGGTGGATAGGGCGTCAGGTTGACGCATGCGTGGTTATGGCGCATTCGGCCCTGATATCGTTGGCTCTCGCAATGGGTAGAACGAGGGGCTGGAGTACCGTCCGATGGCTAAGGAGGGGGGCGGTGTCTGCGCATGCGCGAGTGGATGATTAGATCGTGACACCGGATCCCGCAATAGGAGGTGGAGTGAGATGTTGGAGCAGGCGTGATGGCGCGATGTTGGGTGTTTTAGGTCTGGTGAGTGGGGATGACAGTGGCGTCTGCGCAAGCGCTATCGGATGCATACGAGCGGTAGCGTGATAAAGATGCCTACTCGTAACCCCTCGGATGGATCGTCACCGGATTGGCTCGGGGACTTTAGTGGGTGGATCGGAATAGTTGGATTGGAGGGGTTAGATGATTGGGAGTCATTGGGCGAAGAGTGGGCGTGACCGAAAGACTCGCCTATTATGTGATAGTTGCCATTAGAATAAAAGGAGGTACTGAGATCCAGATAGCCAACCCCATGAATAAGTCCTATGACGAAACATGTCGGGGGCGTGGCTATCTGGCAACTATTGATTGAACCTACTCTGCAAACAAGGCGGAGTATGTGTGTGCCTCTAACACAAGGAACAGGACTGGAGGGAGAGTGTCACTGAGAGTCTGGCTGTAGGGTACCATACAGCAGGAGGAGGGGTGAGAGATATCACTGACACTGCTACTGTAACCAGTATCCACTGTAACCACCAATGCCTTAGAGTGAAGTTTTGCTGATGTGAAGTATTGCAGTGACTTTGAAGTGCTTGTTACAAGTTTTTTAACATGTGAGTGCATTACCCAGTGGCTTTTAAGTGTGTTATTAAAGTTGTTTTATAGTATTACACCATGGGAAGCCTCTGTTTTTCTTTTTGAGGAACTTGGGGAAATATTTCTATTGGAATCTGCAAAGAGGAATTAATACTCTCTGAATACTGTGTGCCGGACATCTGTGATCCTCAATTAAGTAATTTGAAACGCTTGTTGAGCCTGGTGCGAGAGTGCTAGGCAATCCATCTGGTGAGTGCTCCATCTATAGGGGGTCACTGTTGGTGTGGTGAAGGATTTTCATCGTTTGGGGACACTCATAAGAAAGCACACAGGAGAAGGGTGTGCTGATTTTTTATTTCATCACTATTTATTGCTCTTTTTTGGGACACTTCTATTGGAGGACTTATTTTTTCTGCTTTTTTATAAAAAATAGTTTTTTTATATACAAATAATTGTTTTTTTCTTTTTATGCTAAAAACACATGTGAAGTTGTGGTATACACATTTGCACATTTTTTTGAATATACTGTGCTCTTTAACCACTTTCAGACCGGACCATTTTGCTGGTAAATGACCAGAGGTCTTTTTACACTTTGGCACTGCGCTGCTTTAACTGGTAATTGCGCGGTCATGCAATGTTGTACCCAAACAAAATTTGCGTCCTTTTCTTCCCACAAATAGAGCTTTCTTTTGATGGTATTTGATTGCCTCTGCGATTTTTATTTTTTGCGATATAAACGTAAAAAGACCGCAAATTTTGAAAAAAAATGATATTTTCTACTTTTTGTTATTAGAAAAATCCAATAAACTCAATTTTAGTCATACATTTAGGCCAAAATGTATTCAGCCACATGTCTTTGGTAAAAAAAAAGTCAATAATTGTATATTTATTGGTTTGCGCAAAAGTTGTCACATCTACAAACTAAGGTACGTTTTCTGGAATTTACGCAGCTTTTAGTTTACGACTGCCTATCTCATTTCTTGAGGTGCTAAAATGACAGGGCAGTACAAAACCCCCCCAAATGACCCCATTTTGGAAAGTAGACCCCCTAAGGAAATTGATAAGAGGCATGTTGAGCCCATTGAATATTTTATTTTTTTGCCTCAAGCGATTGAATAATGACAAAAAAAAATTTTTTTTTTTTTTTTTACACAAAGTTGTCACTAAATGATATATTGCTCACACATGCTATGGGCGTATGTGAAATGACACCCCAAAATAAATTCTGCTGCTTCTCCTGAGTACGGGGATACCACATATGTGGGACTTTTTGGGAGCCTAGCCGCGTACAGGGCCCCGAAAACCAAGCACCGCCTTCAGGCTTTCTAAGGGCGTAAATTTTTGATTTCACGCCTCACTACCTATTACAGTTTTGAAGGCCATAAAATGCCAAGATGGCACAAAACCCCCACAAATGACCCCATTTTAGAAAGTAGACACCCCAAGCTATTTGCTGAGAGGCATGTTGAGTCCATGGAATATTTTATATTTTGCCACAAGTTGCGGGAAAATTACAAACTTTTTTTTTTTTTTTTTTTTTTTCACAAAGTTGTCACTAAATGATATATTGCTCATGCATGCCATGGGCATATGTGAAATGACACCCCAAAATAAATTCTGCTGCTTCTCCTGAGTACGGGGATACCACATATGTGGGACTTTTTGGGAGCCTAGCCGCGTACGGGGCCCCGAAAACCAAGCACCGCCTTCAGGCTTTCTAAGGGCGTAATTTTTTGAGTTCACTTCTCACTACCTATTACAGTTTTGAAGGCCATAAAATGCCAAGATGGCACAAAACCCCCACAAATGACCCCATTTTAGAAAGTAGACACCCCAAGCTATTTGCTGAGAGGCATGTTGAGTCCATGGAATATTTTATATTTTGCCACAAGTTGCGGGAAAATTACAAACTTTTTTTTTTTTTCACAAAGTTGTCACTAAATGATATATTGCTCACGCATGCCATGGGCATATGTGAAATGACACCCCAAAATAAATTCTGCTGCTTCTCCTGAGTACGGGGATACCACATATGTGGGACTTTTTGGGAGCCTAGCCGCGTACGGGGCCCCAAAAACCAAGCACCGCCTTCAGGCTTTCTAAGGGCGTTACAGTTTTGAAGGCCATAAAATGCCAAGATGGCACAAACCCCCCCCCCCAAATGACCCCATTTTAGAAAGTAGACACCCCTAAATTTAGGGGTACACTAGTGAGACTAGGTAATAAATGGCGGGTGCCCTGAAACTATAAAAAAATAACTAACCAACCAGCGTCACCTGTAACAGTTATATGGTGATCACTGGTGAAAGGGTTAACTAGGGGGCAATCAGGGGGCTTTATGCGGTAGTATATGGGGGTCCCTGGCGCTATAAAAAGCTGCGGCGAACCTAAATACCTACCTGCCTAACTAGCGTCACCTGTGACACTAATACAGCGATCAGAAAAACGATCGCTTATTAGGCTGGGTTCACACTGGAGCGATGCGGGAACGCCACGAATGCGCGGCGGGTTCCCGCATCGCATGCCTCCCGGCGGCAGTTCACACTGCCCTATGCGAACTGCTGGGAGTGTCAGTGAAATGTTAATGACACCCCCAGATCAGTTCGCATATCGCAGTGCGATCTGCAAACTTGGATCGCATGGTGTGAACACCCATGCGATCCGATTCTGCTGCGGACCAAAAAAAGGGTCCCGTGCGAGTTTGCGGCGGGTGCGGCGGGTGCGACACGAATTCAGCCATACTATCTGTATAGCTGAACTCGAATCGCACAGAGATCGGATGTGATTTGCACTGCAGTGCGGTGCGAATCACATCCGTTCTCATAAACCGCTGCAATGTGAACCCAGCCTTAGTGACACTGGCGACGGGGGGTGATCACGGGGTTAAACCTTTATTGGGGGGGTTAGGGGGGTACCTTAGAACTAAAGGGGGCTAACCCTAACTGCCCTAACAGTTATTAGTCACAAATGACACCTGCCGGGTGATCAGGGGGTTAAACCTTTATTAGGTAATAAATGGCGGGTGCCCTGAAACTATAAAAAAATAACTAACCAACCAGCGTCACCTGTAACAGTTATATGGTGATCACTGGTGAAAGGGTTAACTAGGGGGCAATCAGGGGGCTTTATGCGGTAGTATATGGGGGTCCCTAGCGCTATAAAAAGCTGCGGCGAACCTAAATACCTACCTGCCTAACTAGCGTCACCTGTGACACTAATACAGCGATCAGAAAAATGATCGCTTATTAGGCTGGGTTCACACTGGAGCGATGCGGAAACGCCGCGAATCCGCGGCGGGTTCCCGCATCGCATGCCTCCCGGCGGCAGTTCACACTGCCCTATGCGAACTGCTGGGAGTGTCAGTGAAATGTTACTGACACCCCCAGATCAGTTCGCATATCGCAGTGCGATCTGCAAACTCGGATCGCATGGTGTGAACACCCATGCGATCCGATTCTGCTGCGGGCCAAAAAAAGGGTCCCGTGCGAATTTGCGGCGGGTGCGGCGGGTGTGGCGGGTGCGGCGGGTGCGGCGAATGGCTGAACTCGAATCGCACAGAGATCGGATGTGATTTGCACTGCAGTGCGGTGCGAATCACATTCGTTCTCATAAACCGCTGCAATGTGAACCCAGCCTTAGTGACACTGGCGACGGGGGGTGATCACGGGGTTAAACCTTTATTGGGGGGGTTAGGGGGGTACATTAGAACTAAAGGGGGCTAACCCTAACTGCCCTAACAGTTATTACAGTCACAAATGACACCAATGCAAAAAAAAAAAAAAAAAAAAAAAAAAATGACATTGGTGTCACTGTGACTGGGGGGGCAGGGGTAATTGGGGGGGTGATCGGGGGGTAAAGGGGGGGTGTGAGTGTGCCTGGCATGTTCTACTGTGTGTGGGATGTGTTGGTGCAACTCACTGATCCGCTCTCCTCCGTGTCGGAACGAAAAATACCGACACGGAGGAGAGAATACATCACTTCCTCTCCTGTGTTTACATTACAGGAGAGGAAGTGATGTCACCGAGGATTTCCATTCGTCGGGAGCGATCGCGAGGGGGTGGCCATGAATGAATGGCCGTCCCCTCGTCCGGGATCGCTCCCGAACGAAAACCGACCGCCGCAGGCACCGGGCGGGGGCCCGATCGGGCCCCCGACCCGCGGGAGGCAAATCACGTACATGTACGTGCTTATGCCTGCCCGTGCCATTCTGCCGACGTACATCGGCGTGAGGCGGTCGGCAAGTGGTTAAGGGATATGGACACAATTTAATGTGCTATTTAATAGTATTTACTTTTGCACATACACTTATTGAGTGATTTAAGGTCATTTGATTTTTTATGCTTGTTTTTTTTTCTCTTTTCGCATATATATTTATATTTTGTTTGAGATAAATTGAACAAAGATTGGAAAGTCCCTTCTGTACACTGTCATTAGATATTTTTGGAAGTGTTTACAGGGGGACCGACCTTACATATTTAGCGCCACAAGGTGATAGTAATTTGACACAGTGAAGGTGTGAGGTTATATCTTCCTTCTGATTGATTGAGCGATATATATACAAGTGGCAGCTGGGGGAGGGTGGGGGCTGACGCAGTGTTGACACACATAGGTGGCGATATTTGAGGTGTGTATAGTTTTTGGGATGTTATGATACCTACACTATATTTTCCCTGCTCAACTGCAGGTGGCAGCCAATGATGAAACCCATTTTTTTGGCAACCCTGCTGTGGCCTCTGACTTGCTGGATTGGATGGAACATGCCCTGCGGAAACATGGGCACGATTGATCTAGGAAGCTCTGCTTGCTTTATCTCCTTGTAGGAGTAGCACTGGGATACCAGCTGCACCTACCCATTGCCCTGGGAATTGTATACCTCTTTAAGGCAGCGTAGATTCACTTTGCTCTCTATATTTGACCTATTTTATTAAGTGGAACTTGCAAGTCCCTTCTGCTCAGAGGGTGACTCAGAAACATTGGGGCCCCTCTCAACCTTTGTCCCTCATGGACATTCCACTCAAGTTTGCTCCCTGAGTTCTATGAGGATGCTGTTGCTCTTCTTTTTAATGTTTACTTTTATTTTTTTCTACATTGGGCTCTGTTGGCCCAAAGTGGAGATGTGCCTCACAATGTGAACTGTGCGACTCTCCACTAATCCCTTTACTTGTCCTCCTCCCTAACAGCAGAACTATGCATGCTGCGGTGATGTATATCCAGACCTGCTTCTGCCTCTGTAGGCAACAAATGTATACACTTACTTGCTTAATACCTATAATGTTTTCAACCATGCTCTTGGTATATCTCTTTTTTACCCACCTGCTACCGGGTACCAGTCCTTTATGCGCCCTTATAACACGGTACAGCCCTTGGGATAGCAGCTTAATGCTCAAGTTAAATACATGTATGTTTACTCTTTTTCTTGCCAAAAGAGTTATAATTTCATGTAGCCAATCTTGTTCTAAACACATTTTTCCAAAAAAATAAGTAAATATTTGGTACATAATTAATGCTATAAAAACAGAATACCTGTTACTTATGATTTAGTGAATTCAAAACACCAAACATTAGGTTTGATTTAAAAAGCTTTAAAGCTATAGTTTAGCTAAAAAAAAACTCTACAACTCTAGTGACCTAACTTACCCATAATCTTCTGTGCAGGGATGCCTATCCTCTTCTTGAACTTCTGTGATGGTTAATAGCTTTAGGTCTTCTTTCAAACTTTCATTGTTTATACTGCATAGAACATGATCTGTGAAGGGAGAAGGATCATTTCATTCTTTAAAGAGGAGGTCCACCTAAAAAAATAAATAAAAGCCAGCAGCTACAAATACTGCAGCTGCTGACTTTTAATAAATGGACAATTACCTGTCCCAGGGTCCGGCAATGTCGGCAGCCGAAGCTGAACAATCGCTAGGCTCTCAGTAGCTGCCGCCGCTATCCTTGTGCAGGAATCAGGAAGTGAAGTATTGCGGCTTCACTTCCCAGTTCCCTACTGCATGAGTCATGCTGCACATTCTAACTGGTCTCCGCTATCTCCTGGGACCTCTGTGCTTCCCAGGAGACAGTGTGGGGGGGTCGTGACTTCTATTCCCGGAAGTTGGTACAAATACCTGTATTATACAGGTATCTGCACCCCCTCCCCCTAAAAGGTGCCAAATGTGACACAGGAGGGGGGGGAGGGTTCAGAAAAGCCCAGGTTCCATTTTTATGTGAACCTCCGCTTTAAACTGCCCCCTATTCAGAGATTGCATGCAGTGTAATCAATAAAATAACTTTTATGAGGGAAGGAGGGGCAATGATTGTCAGAAGCGTTTTCACAGCAGTTCTGTCTGAAGACCCAAAAATAATAATAATCTGTACTACTTGTTTGTAGTGATACGAGAACACAAATGATAGGCTCACTTTAAGATCCAAACTTTTCAACTAGTTAGTGAACAAGACATTTGCCTAAATCCCATTAGCAGTCATTCTTAAAGCACTTCACACCAAATGGATTCAAGCCCTAGGTGTTTAGTATCAAACAACCTTCATGACCTTTCTTCTCCCATTTGAATTATGTAAATTACTTTGAATTCATATGTTGCAGAATACATATATTTGATTTATTCAATAAATATTGTACTAATATGAATGATTATACATGATGTTTATAATACACAGTTTATCTTATCACTATGTTTCTAGAGTTTTTTTCTTGGACCATTCAACTCTGAATATCTTTACCTTTTTGCATTTTGCAATCTTTGTCTGCTCCTCTAGATATGTAAATCAGTGAGTAAGTATATCCTTTCAAATAATTATCATATATTATACTCTACTCATCTCTGTAGAATTTCTTCATATGCATAATCATATTTGACTTCCTTATGAATGTAAAAACCGTCTTACCTTAGGCAAGTTAATCTTCATTGATTGAATATCTAATGCCTTTGAATGTGCAAGTCTTTTTCCCTTAGAACAGCATGGTAATTAAAAAAAGAGTCTACTTCTAGATTATTGTAAGCAACCATTCTTTTGTACTCTATTTGTATTACAGTTTGTGTCTATATTTACGGTACTGTTTTCAAGTAAACATAGCTCAGTGATGCTATGTAAACTATTAAATTTAGGTTCATAGTGCTGTAATAGGGTTTTGATCAGATTTTTCAGAGTGATTAATGTAGTACTACTTGGATGCAACTTATTGGCATCTTTGATAAGGTTTGTATATTCTATGGGGCCAAAATCAGACTGGAGTCACACCAAAGTAGTACAGGAACCTTTTCCAAAATTGCTCTGTACTGAGTTGCATTGATGTCAATCGACACCATTGAAAATAATGTTATTTCCCTTGTCATGCAAATCTGTGTGACTCAAGTCACATCTGAAATCACACTTTTGTGAACCAAGTCTTAAATTGGGTTGGTCCCTTTTAGCTGGTTATGAGCTAGGGATGCATAAAGTTGGTTTATCTCTGTTCATCTCTGATTTATCACTGGGTGGAAATGTCAAACCGATCTGACCATTGAAAGAACAGATTGCTTGACTGGTGTGTAGCAGGCATGCTTAATGGTGTATAGTGATAATTGAATTAGGTGACTAAGTTATTTTCAAATTTTAGATTTGTCTGAAAGTTTACATTTAGATTTATCTGATTTGCAAAGATCCATTTATTCCAGTAAAAAAGGCAATTGTGTTTTAAGAATTGTATGAGTCTCTGTAAATTAAAAATCTGCAGGTACATATTCAAACCAAATGTCTGCAAGATTCAGAATTTCCTATTGGCTAATTACTAACGGTGTATCACAACAGACAATTTAACTTGATTATCAAAATGGTTCAGTTACATAGAGAAAATCACAGAATCTTGGCCAAAGACTGCCTCACAGTTTTTTTTTTTTTTGTAAAAGTTATTTTAAAAATATCCTCCTGCACTAAATTGCCAAAATATATGAACTAAATAAATGTGAGCACTTTCTGTGGTTTTCTAAAAAAAAAAAATGAATCAACCAAACAAAAATTAAAAGCAGTTTTTATGTTTTGAAAACATAACATATGCTCAATAAACAAATGATTAACTTAGTGAAAACATACATCACTGGCATTATACCAATAGGTACATGAAAATTATAATAATCCCACTCTTTAGAATTATATGATGCTGTCCCCCTTTTCTTAAACATTCTTTATCTAAGTGAGGGTTTACCAAATCAGGAAGAAACAAACATTGGTCACATTAAAAATTCTAAAGGGTCCAAACAGAGAAAAGTGCATACATGTCAGAAACCATGAATCAGACAGAGACAGAAGTACAGTTAAATCGCACTTATTTAATAATAATAAAAAGGTAAACAGAGTAAACGTAGTCAAAACATAGCCAGAGTTCAGGAACCAGAACGGATGGTCAGACAAGCCAAAACATCAGGGAGCTAGAGATGACTGTAGTAGAACAGCAAGCAGGATCTGGAGCCAGAAGGAATGTCAGCCAAGCAAGTCTTTAAAAGGAACACAGGAGACCGTCTCTAGAGATGTGACCAAGGCAAAGGCAGAGATCATTTGGGATGGATGGCTTAAGTAGGCAGGACTAATGAGCAGCATATCAGGTGAATCACTGTGGAGAGAAAGGAGCTGGTAATTAGCCGACAGCTGAGCAGCCAGCTTTGAGAAGGAAGAGCTGAGCCTAGCCCTGACAGTACCCCCTCCTAAATGGCCCCTCCCCCTCGTAGGACCACCAGGATTGAGGGAAAAACATTTGTGCAGAGGAGGACAGGGGTAGGTACAACCGAGGATGAGACCCAAGACCATTCCTCCAGATCGTACCCTTTCCAATGCACTAGGTACTGTATGGTTCGTTCTGCAGCCCCATTAAACTGCGGGTGATATGCAGAGGATAAAGCAAGCTGAATTCCAAACTGTGCAAAAAAGGGTCGTCAGAATCCGGACACAAACTAACTACCCCTGTGCGAGACAATCACCTTGGGTAGCCCATGTAAGCAAAAGATCTCCCCAGTAAAATTGGAAACCAGTTCCTTAGAAGTGGACAACTTCTTAAGTGGAATATAATGGGACATTTCCAAGAACCGGTCAACCACCAAAAGGATAACTGTGTTGCCCTGGGAGTTGAGTAACTCCACAATGAAATCCATAGACAGGTGGGTCCAGGGCCTCTCTCTATTGGGTATATGTTGTAGGAATCCCACTGGAAGGTATCATGGAGTCTTACTCTGAGCACACACGGAACAGGCAGCTATGAAGGCGGTTAAATCAGCACATAGACTAGGCCACCAGAATTGTTGGAAAATGGCCCAAAAGAGTTTATTCTTCCCAGGGTGGCGGCAGCCATGAGAAAATGGTAAGTCTGGAGCACCACAGTATGGAGACTCTCTGGAACAAAGCAGCAGTCACAAGGTTTCCAGAAGAAGCATGGACCTGAGTGGCAAAAATGTTGTCATCCAAAGGAGAAGTGAGACTGGTGCGAACCGTAGCCAGAATACGATCAGGAAGAATCACAGTAACCGGAACCGACTCCATCTTGGAAGTGGAGGACAATTGTTGTGACAAAGCGCCCTTACATTGTTAGTACCGGGAAAGAATGAGACAATATAATTGAAACTAGACAAGAAAAGAGCCCATTGTGCCCTTTTGGGAGAGAGGTGTTTAGCCTCAGACAAGTATGTGAGATTCTTATGGTCAGTAAGAATGAGAACTGGCATAGAGGTACCTTCAAGGAGATTGTCTCCATTCTTTCAGCGCTAAAATGATCGTTAACATACTCTCGGTCACCAATCTCGTAATTGCACTCAGCAGGTGACAATTTCTTGGAAAAGTAGCCACAAGCATGCATAGCTCTCTCAGAGGTAGGACGTTGAGACAGAAGGGCACCAACTCCAGTCTCAGAAGCATCAACCTCAAGGATAAAAGGTAATGAAGGATCAGTATGTGCCAACACAGGAGCAGAAACAAAGGCAGCCTTGAGACTCTCAAAGGCCTTAATGGACTTCGGAGGCCATCTCTATGGGTTACCGTCCTTTCTAGTCATATCGGTCAGGGGCTTGACCAGAGACGAGAAGTTACGAATAAACTTCCGATAATAGTTGAGAGCCAAGAAAACGATGCAGAGGACATAAACCCACAGGTCATGGGCCACTGTAGGACTGCTTAAAGTTTCTCTGGGTCCATCAAAAAGCCAGCAGTGGAAATGACAGTGCTTCATAAACGAATGCCCTGTACACACGGTTGGAAATTCCGACGGAAAAAGTCAGATCAGATTATGTTGTCGGAAAATCCGATCATGTGTGGGCTCTATCAGACTTTTTCCGTCGGAAATTCCGATGGAAAAAGTTTGAGAGCTGGATCTAAAATTTTCCAACAACAAAATCCGATCAGACTTTTTCCGATCGTTTGTAGAGAATTTCGACGGACAAAGTGCCACGCATGCTCAGAAAAAATTATGAGTCGAAAGCTATTGGCTACTGGCCTCTACATAGTCCCGTCATAAGCAATGAACGTCGCCTCATTCTGAACGATTGGACGGAGTGTGTATGCAAGACAATTTCGGACAAAATCCGTCTGAAAATATCTGACAGATTTTGTGGTCGGAATGTCCGACCGTGTGTACAAGGCATTAGAGAGAACAATCTCTATTGTAAATAGGAAAAGTGTGAATTCCATCATAAACAGGTTAAATTCCTGGGTTTTCCACTGGCAGACATCATCTGGACTGGATGGCTTAAGTAGGCAGGACTGATGAGCAGGATATCATCAACAGGTGAGTCACTGTGGAGAGAAAGGAGCTGGCAATTAGCCAACAGCTGACTGGCCAGCTTTGAAAAGGAAGGGCTGAGCCCAGCCCTGACAATACAATACAGCAGAAGGTACTTGGTCATCTGAACAGAGAACATAGAATAACTGCACATAATATAACAGTATGGTAGATGGTACAAAAACAGATAGTCATATTGACCCACTGTGTTCAGTAAAGCCACTCAAGTTTTATTGAATTTTAAAGAAGTAGGAAATGCTTGGACAGATTGCCCAGTTTAAAAGGCAAAGTGAAGTTTAGTGATAGAAAGAAAGAGGGTAGGCCAGAGAGGGAGGAAGAGCAAAAACAAAAAAGACTCACCATGAACTCAGGCGAATATAGGTAACCTACAGATCTCTACAGGTAACCAAAGTAATAGAGATGCCAGTACTGGCATTGAAAGAAACTAGACTCTTAGAGCATTTGCTTGTTTTCAGTAGAGCATTTAGATTCTTTCCAATAGTACTGTTTTTTGTTTTGGTTGGAAATCTTGTCTTCGACTGCTTAATGTCATACATTCAGTCAAACTATTGTCTCAAAGATGGTGGTGGCTTTGGGCTTATCCAGGAGCTAGGAATACACGCCCTAGCAGCATTCAATAGGTGAATCAGCATATATTTCTTGTACCACTTTCAGAACATATGTGTAAGATTAAGAAATACAGCTGTAAGGTTATCAAACATGGAAAAACCTTTAAGATGCTTAATAATCTAAACTGGTTACCAGGAGGGTTGTAATGCAGGGCAGTCCCAGAAGATGTGTAAGAAGGAACCTGTATGGGCACTGCAGTGCCAACACAAGACACTCTATTGTGGAAAGAGTTAAAGAGTTTGGCCAGGACTTACGACATCCTATGCCACCTGGTCACAATCTTGCAGGATATTGCTTGATATTTATTGCAGACGGAGGCTTTATGAGCAAATAAGAGGATCTTTTTTTGGTCTTCTGTAAAAGCAAGTCAGAGGACTTTCTCCCATGTGTGGAGAATATCCAGGCTGTTTTGAGAACTAGCAGTCATCAATACTGTTCCTTTTTAAAATGTGAACCAAAAGCATGCAGTGTGCTCCTCAGTCCTCAGTGATATGCTGCTCCACCTAAATCCTGCATATAAAATATTGACGCACACACCACCAATCCGTGTTCTTTTCCCAATTTATAAATAAGATGGACTTTCACCCTGAATGGTGGGACCTGGTTGCCATAGGTCCATACTGCACCTTTCCCCTTTAAGGTGATATATATAATAGCACCACCTTTTCTCCCCCACTACACAGTAGGTCCTATTAGCTCCCCTTCCCTTTAAAATATAACTGCAATAGCACTACTCTATCTCCTCCACTCTGCAGGTGGGCAAAGATGTATTTTCCAAATATAAATTGAAAACGAATAGTTCTCTCCATTTACAATGTTTATTTAGGAGAAATATAAGAGCTACATTCACATTAAAAGGTATACAAGACCCGTGCACAAGGAAAAAAAAACTCCTCCATAGCCTGCCTACACAGGGAATGATTGGTTCTCTGATCAATTACCACCTTTGCCCGCTTGGTCATTGGCAACAGGTAAGAGCCCCTTTGCTCATGTTTGTTGCATCTGGTTTTATTTACAGTCATTTGCTGCACATTTGTTTTTCCTTTTCTCAAATGGAAATCCAAGTGGAAGTAATGTTCACTGTATTTGTTAAATAGAAAAAACGATAGCAGCTAGTCCTATACCTGTCATAGAGGATGAGTACTTGATTTTATCAATTACTTGCCTAATGTTTCCAAAGGTGAACCTTCCACTCTTTCTACCACATGTTCCCTTGTGCATCCCTCCACTTTCAATCACTGCATCCTAAACCTTATGTAAAAAATGATTATACACCTAAATTCTTGTATGCAATAGCCCCTAGCTTTTTCTGCCAAGGAAGTTTATAATTTAGCTTAATATGTGGGGCAAATGGTAGTGGATTTTTTCAGTTACTGTATTTGGTTCAAGAAAAGTCATATCTAACTGGTATGTATAGACTTATGAAATTAGCTACCTTATGTGATTTTTTTTCAGCAATATATTTTGCAATTGTTGTTATTATTATTACTACCTAGAACAAGATTGATATAGTGAACTTTTCCATTTAAATTATTTCCAGCACGTGGTTTATCTGTTTGTAATATAATTACAGTCATTAGCTTATTTTCGATATAATTCAAAATGTAAAAACATGGTGAAAGTGTACATGTTTCATTTTCAGTAAAGCTTAAACACGCAATATCTCACAACATTTCTGGACTAAAAGATTTCCATGTTGGAACAACCAGGGCATGACCAGCATTTATACCACATTGACTCAATTTCCCACAGGATAACTGCAAGATTTTTACTGATCACAAGATCTGAAAATCCTTTTGTTGCAGCAGCAACCAGGGTGCTTTGCTATGTAAAGCTGAATCACAGGCCCTTTTGTAGCCTGAGGGATAATCTTTTAAGTTTAATTATCATTTATTGGTTAGATTTTTATGTAATGGCATTAATGGCTGTTCATTTTCTGTTTTGAATGTTTAATGAATTTAAAAGACTTAAAGTATAACATTCTAACATTTGTAAATAAAGATTCATTACCTTAATATGCATTTTAATTTTAAGCTAGTAAACCCAAAATTTCAATTCATTCTTTATAAAAGTATTAACATTTATAAAGATGCATGAATTATCAGTAATGTCAGCACAAAACTTGAGAATATTGTTTATAATAAATTGAGAACCTGTTAAAGTTCTAGAAAATGACTTTGCTTTTTATTATTTTTATTTTTTTCTAAGTAGTTCTAAAATCACTTATAATAATAGTAAATCATACAACTTACCATCATGATATTTGCTCCATTCCACTCCTTAAGCTCAATTTCCAAAGCTTTAACACAAGAATAAGGATCTTTAAAAGCCACATGATTGTAATATTTTAATCTCATTGGTCTCTGTTGAAAACAATTTTTTTTTTTTTTTTTTAATAAAGATCCTAATTCTGGTGTGTTAATTTTTTAACTGATCCTATTCTGTCATCCTCTGACCACACAGACTGCCTTCTTGTGGAGCTGGAATTGATGGACTTAGTGGATAATTAAATCTAGAATTGATTGCAAATTCTGGGTTGCAGCTATTTATCTCCATAAATGCTTTTAATTCATGCATGCCTTAAAGGCAAAACATACATATTTTCAGTGTGAAATTAAAGTGGTTGTAAAGGCTCAAAGTTTTTTTACCTACATGCATTTTATGCATGTAGGTAAATAACCTTTTGTGTTCAGCAGTCCTTCCAGCCCCCCCCAATACTTACCTAAGCCTTCCGGGTCTCTTCCTCCTCATTGGCTGAGACAGCAGTGGGAGACATTGGTTGTCAATCACATCCAGTGAGCCAATCAGGAGAAGGAGGGAATGAAGCCCAGCCACGGCTCTGTGTGTGACTGGTCATGCAGAGCGGCGGCTCTAGAGCAAGCCTGTTTGGTGCCCCAGATCAAGCTGCTTGCTCTGGGGGGCACTGAGCAGGAAGGAGGGGACAGAAGTACAAGCAGGGGACCTGAGAGGGATCTGGGTTGCTCTGTGCAAAACCATTCCACAGATCAGGTAAGTATAACATGTTATTTAAAAAAACAAAAACAAAAAAAAAACAAGACTTTATTATCACTTTAATAAGTCTGCCCCTGTGTCTTTAAACATTTACTAAGTGCTAAAACTGTTCCATAAGCATGTCATGTGGGAAACCAGCATTTACAGAACGGAAGGTTATCTTATCATTCGCTATAGATTTCCTTTAATACTTATAGGATACCAACACTATGGGTAAAATATTGATATATGAAGGTTGATGGGAAGTCACTTGGGTACCTCATCCCCAATATAATTACCATATAAATAATTTATTATAAATAATGGGATTTTATAGGTGCCAACTAAACAGAACACATAATAAATGCTTAAAAGATATTTTATTACAAGTTGAATCAATCTTTCAAATATTGTAAAAAGACATTATTTTTAGGGTACATAGATCCTTGTAACGAATGCCTTGTGCATAAGTCTGTGAAATATTCCATACTATCAGACAAACTTATTTAATTGAGTTGCCTGGTAGACACAGCCACATGAAGGTTAGCTTTTTTTAACCCGTGAGGTGCGGAACAATAATCTTGTGTGAGTATGCTATTTCATGAGTGACTGAGGTCGATCAATTTGCTTTCAGGCTCTGGTGGATTTTGTTGGCACCCCTCTGTGTAATCCCCCCTGCCTCCTCCTCTTCAGGTTGTTCAATCTGACTTTAACTAGGGGGTACTTGGTCCTTCCTTATTGCCCAAGCAGGGGCATAAGTGGACTGCAGGAGAGGCAGACAACTGTGGCTGTCTCAACCTTGTGATCTTTGACACCATGCATTCTCCTTGAGTGGGCATGACACATTCTTGTCACGTAGCATTTCTTCTTCAAGATGCATTGAAGAGACTACTTGCTACAATTCCATATACAATTATATTTTGTCACAGAAAAATGTAATGAAATACGTTTATCTGATGGTATAGGTCACAGACTTATGTAAAAAGAGATTTGTTACAAGCATCTATCTACCCTAAAAAGAATTTTTACTATATTTGTAATGATTGATACATATTGTAATAAAGTATATTTTAAGCATTTACTATGTATTCTATTTAGTTGCCACCTATAAAATCCCATTATTTGTAATGACTTATTACTATATGTACTATTTGTGTTATTATGTTAGTCAAACATTCACCCAAATGTTTTCCTATGTTCCATAAAGAATTTAGAGCAAGAAGCTTTATAAGTAAGTAAGCAGCCAACTTGTATTTAAATTGCAATTCCTCATCATTTACTAATATTTTACAAAACAATAAATGCCTTTAAATAATGCTTTTCGCAAAACAAAAAGTTTATTCATAGGTTGATAGCTAACAAAAAGACCACACAAATCAGCAGGAAAAAAATCATTAATTCCTCAGTAACCTTGTCTTGTCCTTTGGGTATTAATGTTTCTAAGGCCTCAGCTGGAGCACATAAAAATGGCAGGTCTCCTGAGCATGAGATAAGAGCAAGCAATAGCATTACAGCAGTTTAGAAGACCGCATGTGACATATGTAAAACAATCATGTTGCATTTCACATGCTATGTCTATTCATACATTAAGAAGATATACGGCTTGTGTAAACATATTGTAATACATATAAGCTAAAGAGATAGCATCCCTAATACTAATACAAATGACTCAAGAAGTCAAAGTTGGTTTAAGCGGCAGAATATTTATGAATTACAAATGCATAGATGGCATAAAAGTAAAGTAAATTAATCTTCTCTAAGTTTTATTTGTTTATGATTAGCTGAAAACCATGTCTGTATATAGTTTGTGGTTGGCATGATTTTATCACCCTAGCAGGTCTCTGCTATGGGGGTAAATCTGATATTATCGTTTAGAAAACATAGTGAGACTAAATGTGATTTTGTGCCATTTATACAATTAGTCTCATGTCATGGCAGTAATGTTTTAAAACAAAATCCATTGTCTTCTGCTTTATTTATTTTCTGCCTATCATCATCTTCCTATGTCCGTAAGATGCACCTGCAATTTGTTTCAGTTAAATCATAGCTGTTTTGTTCAGAACTACCAAAAAATACTGCCGTAACTCCCCTATACAGCATTAGTGATGTGCTGAATGTACATGGCTTCAGTTCACAGTACAATCAGTGAACCTTACTGAAGTTCAGATTCCAAATCTAAATGAACCCCATTGAAATTAATAGAAGACTGACCTTAGAAAGTAGTAATGGCCATTTTCTAAGCTAACAGGCAAAACAAAGGGCATGGGGAGCTGGGCAGTGCCCTGGAAGACATGTACCAATACAAAAACATATTAAAAAGCCCATGAGACAGGGAGCAAAAATATTAATAATGTGTGAAGTGAATTATTAAAAACGCAAAATTCCTTTAAATAACTTGCTTGGGGGGATGGCCTGAACCTGCCTCTGAAGATGGACATCTGAGCGATGTATACAACTTGTGACAGTAAAACTGACATTTACAGTTGAACAAAAATGTCCTTTTAATTCCTAATAAATGACAGTTCCTGGCTGCTTTGTTCTGTTTATAAACACACGTTCATGGATTGCATTCATCTATACCAGACCCTTATAATAGAAAGGGTTCGGTATAGCTGATAGATGCAAAAAAGTAATTGAGTTCCCCCTCAAAATATATAGCTGCCCTTATCTTTAATGAGGGTTCGGTATGCATGTCAAGAGGAATCCCACACAAAAAACAAAAAAAAAGCATGGAGTGCCCTCCAAAATCTATACCAGACCCTTATCCGTGCATACATCCTAGTGGGACTGTGCAGCCTCCCCTTTGAACCAGGTCACATGTCCTCACCATGAAGAGGGTATCTTGCCAGGAGGCCCCCTGGCCAAGCATCCATCACCCTGGATCATCTGTATTACTGCCAGGGATTGGATCCATTGCACAACAGTAGAGGAAAGTGACTCAATTAAAATACAGTGTGTAACAAATTTTGAAGAGTGTCTGAAATAATTTCACACAGGCCATGTGATTGTGTAAATTTCTGATTTGCCATTTTCCCAGGAGACCATCTGTTCTATGTAGCTCAAGGAATCAATCTCATAAGCTCAGTCAATGAAAGAGGGGGTGCTCGGTTTATGCCAGTTTCTATATATAACAGGCCGCTGTTAAATAGTGGTGGAGTAAACCTTTCTTATTCTATTTATAGGAGCCTGGTAGAATGGATAAAAGTGTGTTCTGTGAAGTATTAGGAATCTTATCCCCAAACAATTTATAGTATAACTAAAAGATTTTGTCCCAGAATGGGGTAAATAATTGCCATATAGTTACATAGTAGGTGAGGTTGAAAAAAGACACAAGTCCATCAAGTTCAACCTATGTGTGTGATTATATGTCAGTAATACATTGTATATCCATGGTCGTTCAGGTGCTTATCTAATAGTTTTTTTAATCTATCGATTGCTCCCCGCTGTTACCTCCACCTGTGGAAGGGAATTTCACATCATCGCCGCTCTTACAGATATGTGCCATAGCGCCCAAACTTTAATACATGTTTTTTTTTGTTGTCAAATACAATTGCAAATGGTGGTGTTTATATTATGCATGAAGAAGTTTAGCTAGTATATCCATTTTTATAATATTTTTGTGCCCAAAATAAGAAAAATATGGTTTATCATAAGACTGTATCATAGGACAAGTATGGCTCTTGCATAAAAGGGGTTTATAGTTCAGATCTGCAAGGAGTGGAAGAGAAATAGGGATACGAGTTTGTAAGTAATTGATAGTATGTTGTTAGCATCTACAAGAGAAGATTGATTGGAAGTGGGAGACCTCCTGAGGGGACAGTGAAATGTTTAATTTCTCTGTTTTGTCACAGTTATAGATGTAAAGTTAAAGTTCCTTACTTGCCCAAATATTTCAAACTCTTGTTGTGGATTGGGGAGGACCCCATGCCATTTTTTTCCTGATTTTTTAATGCCAGTAATTCTTTTACAGTTACATTCAGCTGTCAGCCGGCAGCTGCCCGTTTCTTAACAACCAATACCCATGCCTTAAAAACTGCATGCCTCGACCACTACTTAATAACTGCAGGCATTACATTTATTTTTCTGTGAATTGAGATTAACACTGGCTATTTACCAAGCGTTTTCAGCGTTTTGCGGTAAATACCGCAGAGCGGTATAGTGAATTGATAGTTTCAGGATCCCATGCGGAGATTAGGGACACTGTGAGTGGACAGAAGTGATTAGGGATACTGACTGGCAGCACTGGTCTGGTGACATTGTACTGCTGTGGCGGTGATCAGAGATAACGGCTGGTTGTGCTGACATACAGTGATAAAATATATATATATTAGGGGTGCAACGGATCGCCACCGATCCATGTTCAGATCGGCATGCCCCGCGCTCCTCGGATCGCTCCGCTGCCTCTGAGCGCTCCACTGCCTCGGCCTTAGGAAAGGCCATGGCTCTGGCCTAGCTCCAGAGCGGCAGCCATCATGGTACACACTTCGGCCATTTACAATATGATCGCTCCATCAAGTGACGGAGCGATCACTTGTAAACAAACCGGCATCATGTCATGACACCGGTTCCTTTCTCCCCTCTGTGTACTGATCTGTACAGTGGAGGGAGAGATCGGATGGAAGCAGCGCTGTGGGCTGGATCTGTAGTGCCCACAGCGCTGCTCTGTGACAATTGCAGTCACATCCATCCATACTCTACCAATACCCTGCCAGTACCCTGCAACACCCTGCCAATACTCTGAATACCCTGCCATACCCATCCATACTCTGCCATACCCAGCCATACTCTGCCATACTTGGTGATACCCAGCCATATTCTGTAATACTTGGTAATACTCAGCCATACACTGTGATACCCAGCTGTACCCAGCCATGCTCAGCCATACCCGGCCATACTCAGCCAACATTACAGTAGGGGAGATGACGTGGATATTACAGTGGGGGAGAGTACGTGGATATTACAGTGGGAGAGATTGTGGATATTACAGTGTGGGAGATTGTGGATATTACAGTGGGGACTATATGGTGGTGGAATTTTCACAGGTTTTTGCAAATTCAACTATTATTTGCTGATCCGAAAAATTATCCGATCCGTGACTCTAATCCGAGGAATGATCTGATCTGTGAGTTTTTTTTATCCGTTGCACCCCCAATATTATATATATATATATATATATATATATATATATATATATATATATATATATATATATATATATATATAATTTGAGCAGTATGGTGTCAATATAATGACATTGTACTACTCTGGGGGCTGATTGGGGACTTTTTTCCCCAATCACTCTGATTGCTTATTACAACGATGTTCACTGTAATGACCAACCTTTAACACTGTTACAAAGGTTTAATTCGTGAAATCTTGTTTACTACTGTGATGCTGTTATTGGTCACAGCTATCACATGGTACAGGGCTGCCGCGGTTAGCCCTGGTACCATGCGATTACTGTGATCAATTATAGAGATCACATGGTAGTAAGCAAGGCATCATGAATAACAACCTTGCTTATTACTGTAACTGTGATCACTGTGATAAAATAATGGTACCAGGGTCACTCACACCATTACCGTAATTGATAATCTGTTGTATCCAGTGAACACATGGTTACAGATCCTGCTACTACATGCACGTTTTCAAAGACACCTTATGTTATAAAAAAACATTTATTATATCTATTATTGTTTTTTTTTTTTTTCAGATCATTCAGGATACAAAACACAGCTTTTTCATTCTGTAGTTTACCTTCCCTTCAGGGTAGATTTAAGAATGCTTTTTATTTATCATCTGTCCTTTATGGTGATGATCCAAATATGTAAGTGCTTTCAAAGCTGTCTAAGTCTGCAAAGGTTTCTGTCTTCCACTGCAATGTTTCATTGTCTTTATTGAGGAGTTACAAATGCTGTAGAAAGTTCTTGGTATGGATTATTTTTTTACATCTTTCTATTGCCGGCAATGGTATTGTATTGCCGGTAATTTAAATGCAATTTATTTTTCTTTATAAATGTCAGTCTTACTGCAGCAGGTTCTATACACAGTACAGATGCGTCAATACAGGCAGACTAAGGGGACCCCCCTAGTCACTATATTTAAAGGATTTTTTTATTTTTATTGTTTCACTTTAAGCATCATTAAATTCACTACTCCTGTAAAGATGATCTTTAAAAAAAAATATTTTACATTGATACATGTCCCCCGAGCAGTACCCAGGCCCCAATACCCTTTTTATGGCCAAGAACTTGCATATAAGCCTTCAAAATGGGCACTTTTAATTTTTCAAGTTTGGGTCCCATAGACCTTTAGGGTTCAGGTCCGAACTTTTGTGATGTTTGAAAGTTCTGGCACAAACTTTATCGGGGGGGGGGGGGGTGCTCATAATAACTCTAATTATAAGTATGATCCTTCATTTTGTTCTTTCTGTGCACCCCGCATATTGCTTCCTGCATGGCCATTCTATCACATATATTAGACAGATATATATATTCTGTAGAACAGAAAAATGTGTTTTGTTTCAAATAGATTCACTATGTTACTAATTTCCTTTCTTTGATTAATTTCAGAATTTGTTTGGTTTCATTTTGTTTTTCGTTAAATTTCCTTTTGCTATTTCTAACAAATTCCAAATTTATGGAACAATTCGAATTCCGATTGGTCAAAAAAGTATTGACTGATTCACATTCTGTGTTAAGAAAAGCTGGTTGTTGATCGGCAAGCCAGAAATCTGGCCACCGCGTCCTTAACCACTTCAATACAAAGCACTTTTACTTTTTCCTTCAAGACCAATTTCAGCTTTCAATTCTCTTCCAATTTGAATGACAATTACTCAGCCATGCTACACTGTACCTATACTGTAAAAACAACATTTTTAGAATCTCTTTCACACAAATAGAGCTTTCTCTTAGTGGTATTTAATCACCACTGTGTTTTTTATTTTTTTGCGATATAAGCAAAAAAAAGGCGAAACTTTTGCAAAAAAAACAAACACTTTTAGTTTCTATTATAAAATGTAGCAAGTACTCTATTTCACTTCTTGAGGCCCTGAAATATCAATACAGTATTAAATTACCCCTTTTTGAAAAGTAGACCATCGAAAGTTGGGAAAATTAAGATTTTTTTTTTTTGGCGATACCACATGTGGGAGACTTTCACACAGCCTGGCCACATATAGAGGCCCAACAACCAAGTAGCACATTAAGGCATTCTAGGAGCATTAATTATACATCTAATTTCTGACTACCTATCACACTTTGAAAGGCCCTGGAGCACCTGGACAATGGAAAATCTCACAAAATTACCAAATTTTGGAAAGCAAACACCCCAGCATATATTCTATGAGGCATTATGAGTCTTTTGAACGTGTCATTTTTTTCCACACGTTTTTGCAAAATTTGGAAAGAAAATGAAAATGTATTTTTTTTAATACAAAGTTGTCAATTTATATGATATTCTGACACATAGCATGTACACAGCAAAAATTACACCCCAAAATACATTCTGCTACTCCTTTTGAGTATGGCGATACCACATGTGTAAGACTTTTATACAGCCTGGCCACAAATAGAGACCCACCATCCAAGTAACACTGTGTTCTAGGGACATAAATTACATCTAATTTCCTGGCTCCCTATCACAGTTTTTCTTTTCAAAAATGTTATTGGTAACAATCAAATAACAATAACTGATACTTTCAGTTTGGCATAGGAAAAGTACATTGAACAGAGTATATTCAAATGAGTTAGGTTAGCGGTGGCATACTGAAGTATGGGGTACATAACTTAGGATAACAAACACTTTTGTATAGTCAGATTGATATCACTGTTTGAAATATTGTTGGGGGCAAAGGCCCGTTAACACAAACAAATTTGTTTAAGTTGGTACTCTGCATGGGGAGAGGGGGTAATAGTAAGTGTTACATATTGTGTATAGCAAACTTTGCTACCGTTGGTGTGTATTGGGTTGAGAGAAGGATTGGGGGGGAGGAGGGAAGATAAGACGTGAGAAAGAAAGGGGGAAGGGGAGGAAGGTTAGATGTGGTAAAGGGTAGGAGGAGAGGGTAGTGGCCAGGTGGCTCGTATGGACATGAGACGCTCGGAGTCGGTCTCATAAGTGTGAGGTGAAAGGTTAAGGCTCAAGGAGATGTTTATAAAAATAAGGAGGCAGAAACTGATCTATCCATGGATGCCAGATTTTGAGGCGCTGGGGAACTTTGTCCAGAATTGTAGTTTCAATTTTACTGTGTATCATCGCCTGGGTGACCCTATTCTTCATTTCAATGATATTCAAGGTTGGAGTCTTCCAAGCTCTCACTATCATTTGCTTGGCTGCAGTAGTAAGTTGAAGGAGAAGATGTAATTGCACCCTAGTATTGTCCTGTGGGGAGTAGTTCAATATGGCAAGAGAGGGGTCAGGATCGAGAGTTTCTCAAAGCAGGGCTGAGGCCATTTGGAATATTGTCGCCCAGAAGCGTTGCACCGTTGGACACATCCACCATATATGTGCGTGGGTGCCTCTTTCGCCACATCCTCTGAAACAAGGGTAGGATGGTAGGAATTTGGCAAACCTAACTGGGACCAAATACCACCCGTCACACTTTTGAAATCCCTGGAAGCACCAGAAAAAATAGAAACCAGAAAAAGAATACCTGTGAATTTAGTAGTGCAGTGATCCAGAGAGGAGAGCATCAGCTTAGGTGGCAGGCAGGGATGTGGCCAGTGACAGCAAAGGAAATAGTCCAGGCAGCAGGAAGGAATACTGTATAAACAGTATAGTCAGTGCCGGCAGCAGGCAGAGATACTGTCAGCACAGCCAAAGCATTGGTCTAGGTAACAGGCAGAAACATGGTCAGCAGCAGCAAAAAGAAAATTTCCAGGCAGCAACACTGTCCATAGTCGGTACAGGCAGCAGGCAGAGATATGGTCAGTACAGCCAAAGTATTGATCTAGGCATCAGGAAGGAACATGATCCATAAAGTCTTGGGTCACTACAGGCAGCAATATGGTCAGCACAGCCAAAGTATTGGTCCAGGCAGCAGGAACGAACATCAAGCATTGGGCCTCTGTCAGGAAAGAATGGGAACAGAGGTACAGGCTTCTCCCACCCAAATCTCTTTGAAGCCTCCAGTCTCCAGACCCAGTTCTGGGAACTACAAAACCCAAAGAAAACCAAAAACAGTTTTTCTCTACGCAGAACACTATTCCGAAGCCCCTCACATATGTGAGACAAGCTAGTCGAGACACTCGAGCAGAAAGAAGACATTGTTGGAAGTGGCAGCAGAGGAGTATCACACTATGGGATTGTTTATTTTTTCTACCCATGCTATGTTGGATTGATTGACCATTATTCCATATGAGAGAGTCTCTTCACCCAAAAAGGGGCTTTATCCTAAGGGATACCTTGTTACACTGTGCTTGTGACTCTTATAATTGAGAGTACACTCTCTCTGGTAAACATCCACTTTGAGTATATGGTGGAGGAGCACTGTGGTGATTCACCTGTTGCTGTACTGACTATATCAATGGTCACCATGCAAATCGGATTGATATTCGAGCACGGATATTGTTGCCTATGCTTCACTCTTTTGAACTTTCTCGTGAGCATTTGTTACTGAACTGAGATTACTTGGATGTTTTGCATTATTTAATTTGATACACTTTTCATTATTTTTTCTTCATAGTTTGGCTTTACAATGGGGCTGCATCTTTCATTAATCTCCACCAAGGTGTCATTGTGGATGGTGCACAGGATGTCTTGTCCCTCTACTTCACGGCCAACACTTCCTTATTCCTCAAACTTGCAGATTCCCCCCTTTGTAGCCTTGTCACTAAAGATTGTGGGAAGCCCTTCCTATTTATTATGGTGGTATGGCAGGCCAAGGTTTTTTCATGGTAAAGGTGGTGAAAAAGGGGCAAACTGGTATAATAATTATCTACGTATATACAATAGCCTTTTTTGAACAGGAGGTAAGACAATTCCAAGCCAATTTTCCGCTGGTTCCAATGTATGTTGGGCACTCAGGGGACTAGATCTGGGAGTCTTTGCATTTGTACACACAGAAGGCGTATACATATCCTGTATCTCTTTCGCAAAGTTTGCTTAGTTTCAATCTGCACCTGGTGCTCTTACTGGGAATATATTGTTTGAATTGCAGCCAGCCAGTGAAGTAGATAAGGGATACATCCACACAAATGTTCTGATCTGGAACATACATTTCAGCAAATCACATATTTAATAAAATGTATTAATGGGTGTATTTTATATAATTTATCATGTTTGGGATGATCTCAGGGAGGGCACTGTGAGTTGTCATTGAAATTCAGGAAGCGCATGATTATGTCATAGCGTGTCCTAGATATGACAGCATAATGAATCGGCATGTGAGGGACAGGATTGGTGTACCAGTAGGCATGCAATTCATTTTTCTTTGTAAGCTCCATATTAAATGTAAGGCCCAAAAACAATTTTAATTCCTCCACTGTAAGACGTCACCAATGAAACATGATGCAACACTGCAATCTTTAGGGAAAAAAATTCAAATAATCAAATTCAGAAAGATTGAGTAAGGATTTGCATACCTGGCTGTGTGGTGAAGGGGGGGGGGGGGGGGTTGTAGCGGACCCAGAGCTGGAAGGCAGCCATAATGGGTTTGCCAGGGCATATAGAAGATTGGTTTGTAGGTGGTTTGGACCTGGATTATTTCAGTATGATGCGTTATTCCAGCACTAATAGTAGGCCTTACTTCCTGGGGTCTAGCTCTGTTGGCAGGCAGGTCTTCTGATCTTCTTAATCTTTTAAGAGGGACTGTTGCCTCCTCTGATTCGGTCCCTGATCTACTACTGGCTCATATTCCGAATCAGTATCAGATAGTGAGAACTTCATGCTGCTCTCATCACCCAACATAGTAAGGATGTGCTTCCTCAGATGTAAAATATATTTTGGACATGGTGGCTGATGTGACTGATGTGAAGCTGTGATAGGTACACTGCTAATGGATGGCAGTGATGTTGGCTCTGTAATGGGTGACACCGATGAGGCTGCACTAATGGGCTGCACTGACAGATCCACTGATGGGGCTGTGTGAGAGATCCACTGATGGGGCTGCGTGACAGATCCACTGATGGTGGCACCAATGGACTGTATGACAGATCCACTGATGGTGGCACTAAGGGGTTGTTTCGACAGATCCACTGATGGGCTGTGTGACAGATCTAGGTGGGCTGTATGACAGATCCACTGATCTGACAGGTTCTCTTTTATTGGGGGGGGGGGCTGTGGTGCACAGTAATTGTGTTTAAAACAGCACAGTGACAGTAACTCACAGTTATCTGTTTCTCCATCTCTCATGATCATGATGTGTGAAGAGAAGAAGCAAGAAATAGCTAGTAACCGCTCTTGTGTTTATAGTTGTAACTGGCTGTGATTGAACACAGCCAATTACAGGGTAAACAGCCAATTTCATTGGCTTTTTACCCTGATCAGGGATGGGCTGTGTCTGAGGGACACGCCTCATCCCCAATCGTCGCGCTGCGTGCACTAGTGGTGCATCCTGAAAGACATCATATGACGCCTGATCAGGATAACTGAACTATTGCCCGCCCATCATTTTTCTGTTGGCTGGGCGGGATCTGGTTAACAATTGATGACTCATTAGTTGTCAGTGAGCTTCCCCGCTGAGAGCTAAAATGTAAACAAATGTTTACCCCCCCCCCCCAGAGCACCCTGTCCCCATGTTGATGGGAACAAGATCCTCTTCTCCACAACCCTGGGCAGTGGTTGTTGGGGTCTGCGGGTAGGGGCTTATCAGAGTCTGGAAACCCCCTTCAACAAACCACCAGATCCTGCCCCCCCAAGGGAATGAATATGGGGTGCATAGTACTCCTACATATTCACCAAAAAAGTGTACAAAGTTAAATTAAAACAGTACACACATTTTTAATAAGTCTTTTATTAAAAAATAAAACAGGGGGCTTCCAGATTCCGATAAGCCCACCTACAGACCCCCACAGCCACCACCCTGGGCTGTGGGGAAAAGGTCCTTGTCCCCATCAACATGGGGAAAAGGTTCTTTGCGCTGTCCCTATGTTGCGGGCATGTGGTCTGGTATGGTTCAGGAGGGGGGTGCTTGCTTGTCCCCCCTTTTCCTGGCCTGTCGTGCTGCATGCTAAGATAAGTGTCTGGAATAGATTTTGTGGGGCACCATGCCATTTTTTTAAATGTTGGGGTGGGGTTCCCTATAAAATCTATAGCAAACCTGAAGGGCCTGGTATGGATTGTGGGCGGGACCCCAAACTGACAGCTGACAGCTGGGGAGTCATTGATTGTTAAGGATGTGGCAGCCAGCTTCCCGACCCGCTGCTTAACAACCAGCTATTCTTCATACAGAATTCAAATCGGTTGACCTTTTTTTGACCAATCTGAATTCAAATAGTTCTGAAAATTTGGAATTCCTTTGAAAATTAATAAACGAAATAAACTTTAACAAATTTCAATGAAATTCATTACTATTTAATTTGAAGATTCGGAAACATCCAAATCTCTGAATCACCAAAAATTATTCCGACATTGTATTTGGACCGAAACAAATTGTACATGTCTAACTTATATCACTCCTTCCATCTGGCATGTTATGTAGTCATTGATTTTGTACTGTTTTACCTTACCATTTGACATAAATGTTTTTCTTCTTTCTTGAGTGTTTTTTACTCTTGTGCAACTGTAACATTGTCCGCATACAAAGAAACAGCTTGTGAAAGAATGATAATCCTTGAGTTTTTGGTGGATCTACTGTATAATATTTATCACTATTTTGCTTCTTAAGTTTGGTGCCTTTTTAGAAATGAACTTGGGTCTTGTAGGTAGAATTGCGCCTACATGTTTATCTGATTTCAATACTGGCTAGTGTGTTTTTATGATTTTTTTTACAGTTTTTATATTTCGTTTTATAATCTAGTATAATAGCCAGGGAGAAATATTTGTCTTTTTCACCTTCCTTCTGTTCTTTTTCTTTGGGTAAACTGTGTCTATTCACTTTCTGTACTGGTTTTATCTGTTCCTCCATGTAATCTCTTTTGTAGCCTTTTTTAATGAACATGGATCCTATTTTGTTTGCTTGTTGCAAGAAATCCTCACCTTTCATACAGTTTATTTTCAGTCTACCTAGTTGCCTCTTAGGGATATTTGGTAACCAATGATTTTTGGTGATAGCTATCATGGGTTTAATAGCTATTTTTATCTGTAAAATGTGTGTAAGTTAAGATTTTTTTTCTTCCACATTTATAGCAAGAAAGTTTATATGATGAGGGTTGATTTCCCAAGCAATACAATATTTTTCTGATTATTATTCAATTTCTCTATGAATGTCATTAGTTTGTTTTTATCTCCTTTCCATATTATCACAATATCGTGATAAATCGATGGTATAGGATCAATTCCGTGGTTTTTTTCTGGAACCTGACTTGCTCCCCCCGTGCCATAAATAAAACTTTGCTCCCATCGATACTCTCTAATTTTGTTTATAATGTTCTTCCATCATACCAAAAGTAACTATGTTTCAGGCAGAAATGCAAGCATTTTACAATGTATCTTTTTTGTTTATTTTCCAATGGGCTGTTCTTCCTCGATGCCCACTGTGTTGTTTGTATTGCTTCTTTATGTTCAAAAATTATGTATAGAGATTCCACGTCAACTATTATCCAAGTGATATTTTCTGTGTCTTTAATTTCCTGTAGTAATCTTAAAATATGTTTAGGATCCTTTAAATAAGCTTGTGATTTCTGTATCTCTGGCTGCAAAACTGTGTCTATACACTGGCCAACTTGTTCTGTTACTGATTGTATACCATTTACTATCGGTCTTCCTGGTGGATGTGCACAATCTTTATGTATTTTGGGTGCACAATAAATAACTGGGACTCTGCATGTATGAATGAAGGAACATACTTATAATATTACAATGGGTTTTATGAAACATAACTTATCCAAGCACATTGCACTTTTTCACTTTGTCATAATAGAGACCCCAAAATTATGAGTTTTTTTGGGCATAGAAAAGTATAAAGAACAATGGGAGGGGGTAACAAAGGTAAAACTCCCAGTCAAAAAGAATCTCAATGGATATAATATCTTAAAACCCTGGCATCTAAGGGTTAAATCTAGAAATCGACTCAAACTGTTTCATAGATGATTCCTTAAGTACTCCAATTTTTTAGTAACCAAATAGAGGGTTACGCTTATCTTTAATAAATACTTAATATAGCACACATAATGTACATGCATGAATTCATGCTGTACTGATCTTTACAATATTTTTTATAATACATATTGAAAAAATAAATACATTTATGACTTTTTATTTTTTATTTTTTTAATATATGCATTCCTATATATATATATATATATATATATATATACACAAAAATGAGTACACTCCTCACATTTTTGTAAATATTTTATTATATCTTTTCATGTGACAACACTGAAAAAAATTACACTTTGCTACAATGTAAAGTAGTGAGTGTACAGCTTGAATAATAGTGTGAATTTGCTGTCCACTCAAAATAACTCAACAGCCATTAATGTCTAAACTGCTGGGAACAAAAGTGCATACACCCCTAAATGAAAATGTCCAAATTTGGACCTAATTAGCCATTTTCCCTCCCCGGTGTCATGTCACTTGTTAGAGTTACAAAGTCGCAGGTGTGAATGGGGAGCAGGTGTGTTAAATTTGTTGTTATCACTCTCACTCTCTCATACTTGTCATTGCAAGTTCAACATGTACCTCATGGCAAAGAACTCTCTGAGGATCTGAAAAAAAAAGAATTGTTGCTCTACATAAAAATGGCCTAGGCTATAAGAAGATTGCCAAGACCCTGAAACTGAGCTGCAGCATGGTGGCCAAGACCATACAGCGGTTTAACAGGACAGGTTCCACTCAGAACAGGCCTCGCCATGGTCGACCAAAGAAGTTGAGTGCACGTGGTCAGCGTCATATCCAGATATTGTCTTTGGGAAATAGAATTATGAGTGCTGCCAGCATTGCTGCAGAGGTTGAAGGAATGGGGGGGGGGAGGGTCAGCCTGTCAGTGCTCAGACCATATGCCACACACTGCATCAAATTGGTCTGCATGGCTGTCATCCCAGAAGGAAGCCTTCTAAAGATGATGCACAAGAAAGCCAGCAAACAGTTTGCTGAAGACAAGCAGACTAAGGACATGGATTACTGGAACCATGTCCTGTTGTCTGATGAGGCCAAGATAAACTTATTTGATTCAGATGGTATCAAGCATGTGGTGGCATCCAAGTGAGTACAAAGACAAGTGTGTCTTGCCTACAGTCAAGCATGGTGGTGGGAGTGTCATGGTCTGAGGCTGCAGGAGTGCTGCTGTCATTGGGGAGCAACAGTTCATTGAGGGAACCATGAATGCCAATATGTACTGTGACATACTGAAGAAGAGCATGATCCCCTCCCTTCGGAGACTTGGCCGCAGGGCAGTATTCCAGCATAATAATGACCCCTAACACAACTCCAAGATGACCACTGCCTTGCTAAAGAAGCTGAGGGTAAAGGTGATGGACTGGCCAAGCATGTCTCCAGACCTAAACCCCATTGAGCCTCTGTGGGGCATCCTTAAATGGAAAGTGGAGGAACACAAGGTCTCTAACATCCACCAGCTCCGTGATGTGCTCATGGAGGAGTGGAAGAGGACTCCAGTGGCAACATGTGAAGCTCTGGTGAACTCCATGCCCAAGTGGGTTAAGGCAGTGCTGGAAAATAATGGTGGCCACACAAAACATTGACACTTTGGGCCCAATTTGGACATTTTCACTTAGGGGTGTTACCACTTTTGTTGCCAGCGGTTTAGACATTAATGGCTGTGTGTTGAGTTATTTTGAGTGGGCAGCAAATTTACACTGCTATACAAGCTGTACACTCACTACTTTACATTGTAGCAAAGTATCATTTCTTCGGTGTTCTCACATGAAAAGGTAGAAAAAAATATTTACAAAAATGTGAGGGGCGTACTCACTTTTGTGAGATACTGTATATATACGTACCAGTATATATATTTGTATATTTTATATAATATATTCTTTGCGCATATACGTTTTTTGTTTTTTTTATATAGATATCAGAGAGATTTTCCTGTTTTTTTATTACCATTAGTAGTAGTAGCACTATCATTAATAATAATAATAACAATTATTATTATTATTGAGTTTTTATTTCAATCTGTTCATTTTAACCATGTTTACAAACATAAAACACAAAATTAAAAAGAGAATAATACAGGAGGAAAGAAAAAGAAAATCTATGCATCACATTGTATGTCAGGTAGAGTATACAATAAGGGTTTAGATAAAAGAGTATTCAATGAAAATTAGTATACTTGTACACAAAGAAACACAAAGAAACAAAATTGACGCTTAGTCCAGGCATGTTACAGAACCTCTTATAAATCAAATTAAGAATAGGGATCTAAATAATATGAACTTTTCCCAGAGTGGTTAAGCCTAGCTGTTGTTGACAATTAGTAAATTTAGCCAGCCCTTAGAAAGGTATACGGGGTTGAGGCGTAAGCCAGTAAGAAAGGGGGGGGGTGGTTAATGAGAGTATTGAAACATGGAGTTGAAGATAAGGAGGAAGAGAGAAAAAGAAAAAAAAAGGGGAAGAGAAAGATGGAGAAGGAGAAAAGTGTGAGGAAGGAGAAACAAACAGACTGGTTGGGGTAAGTAAAGGATTAAAGGGGAAGGAGGAGTGAAGAACTTTGTTAGTGTCACCTGGAGGTAGGTAAAGGTATGTTTCTTCAGGTCAGTGAGAGATTGCTAATGATCTTCTTCCAGGAATAAGGTACATCCCATATATAGAATGTTATCAATTTGGGTATTCAGTGACCTATTCCTTTAGGTTGGATGTGCTCTCGGAACCCTTGTGTCTTGGAATCACCATTCTAGATGCTATAATGCCGCGTACACATGATCAAATTGTCCGGCGGTCTAGGTCCACCAGACCACAGTATGCCGGACAATTTGATCACGTGTGGGCTCCAGCGGACTTTTCATCGTAAAGTCCGGCAGACTTAGAAAGTAGTTTTGACTGAAAATTTGGCCGCCGGACAATCCGTTCGTCAGTGTGCTAGTCCGGTGGACTAAGAATGACGCATGCTCTGAAGCAAGTACAAGGAAGGAAGCTATTGGCTACTGGCTATTGAACTTCCTTTTTCTAGTCCCGTCGTACGTGCTGTACGTCATCGTGTTAGAAATTGCCGGACTTTCGGAGCGTCTGTGTGTGGCCAAGTCCGTTTGTTATAAAGTCTGGCGGATTGTTGTGTACGTATGTACACGGCATAAGAAATGTTGAAGGATTTGCTTATTAGCTGCTCCCAGCAGGTCCTAGCTTGGAAAACAAGACAGTTGGGGGGGGGGGGGGGTGTTAGGGATAGTGATGGACGAACTTCCGATAGAACTTTTCGCGAATGCGAACTGCGAACATGGCCAAAAGTTTGTAAACCGCAATTGCGGCTGACCCCATTGACTTTAATGGCAGGTAAACCTTAAAAAACCTCCAGGTCATATTTTCAGCCACAAAATACTTACTAGCTGTGCACACATAGTCCCACAACATGGACACTGACATAATAAAAGTATTAAGTGAATCTGGGATTGACAACGACAAGCATTCTTTTTTTATCTGTGAAATTTTGACAATTCAGGAGCGCATGAAGGCTATGAATGAGAAGTGTAGAATAAAAAGGTTATGGCGCTAAACCCTATCAGTGATGTGATAAGTTAACCTATCAAAACCTGGTGTTTAATTTTTTATATAAAAAGAAAAAACTGTTGGCAGTAGCGTGCAAAGATTTCCTAATATAATTTTATCCTAATTGAAAAATGTGTGTGATCAATGTGGAATCAACATTCGTGTTCCATCATAATTATAATCAAAGTGGATATTAACCAGTTGCCGACCGCCGCACGCCGATGTACGTCGGTAGAATGGCACGGGCAGGCATAAGGACATACTTGCCTCCCGCGGGTCGGGGGCCCGATCGGGCCCCCGCCCGGTGCCTGCGGCGGTCGGTTTTCGTCCGGGAGCGATCCGGGACGAGGGGGCGGCCATTCATTCATGGCCACCCCCTCGCGATCGCTCCCGACGAATAGAAATCCCCGGTGACATCACTTCCTCTCCTGTAATGTAAACACAGGAGAGGAAGTGATGTATTCTCTCCTCCGTGTCGGTATTTTTCGTTCCGACACGGAGGAGAGCGGATCGGTGAGTTGCACCAACACTCTACACACACAGTAGAACATGCCAGGCACACTCACACCCCCCCTTTACCCCCCGATCACCCCCCCAATTACCCCTGCCCCCCAGTCACAGTGACACCAATGTCATTTTTTTTTTTTTTTTGCATTGGTGTCATTTGTGACTGTAATAACTGTTAGGGCAGTTAGAGTTAGCCCCCTTTAGTTCTAATGTACCCCCCTAACCCCCCCAATAAAGGTTTAACCCCGTGATCACCCCCCGTCGCCAGTGTCACTAAGGCTGGGTTCACATTGCAGCGGTTTATGAGAACGAATGTGATTCGCACCGCACTGCAGTGCAAATCACATCCGATCTCTGTGCGATTCGAGTTCAGCCATTCGCCGCACCCGCCGCACCCGCCACACCCGCCGCAAATTCGCACGGGACCCTTTTTTTGGCCCGCAGCAGAATCGGATCGCATGGGTGTTCACACCATGCGATCCGAGTTTGCAGATCGCACTGCGATATGCGAACTGATCTGGGGGTGTCAGTAACATTTCACTGACACTCCCAGCAGTTCGCATAGGGCAGTGTGAACTGCCGCCGGGAGGCATGCGATGCGGGAACCCGCCGCGGATTAGTGGCGTTTCCGCATCGCTCCAGTGTGAACCCAGCCTAATAAGCGATCATTTTTCTGATCGCCGTATTAGTGTCACAGGTGACGCTAGTTAGGCAGGTAGGTATTTAGGTTCGCCGCAGCTTTTTATAGCGCCAGGGACCCCCATATACTACCGCATAAAGCCCCCTGATTGCCCCCTAGTTAACCCTTTCACCAGTGATCACCATATAACTGTTACAGGTGACGCTGGTTGGTTAGTTATTTTTTTATAGTTTCAGGGCACCCGCCATTTATTACCTAATAAAGGTTTAACCCCCTGATCACCCGGCGGGTGTCATTTGTGACTAATAACTGTTAGGGCAGTTAGGGTTAGCCCCCTTTAGTTCTAAGGTACCCCCCTAACCCCCCCAATAAAGGTTTAACCCCGTGATCACCCCCCGTCGCCAGTGTCACTAAGGCTGGGTTCACATTGCAGCGGTTTATGAGAACGGATGTGATTCGCACCGCACTGCAGTGCAAATCACATCCGATCTCTGTGCGATTCGAGTTCAGCCATTCGCCGCACCCGCCGCACCCGCCGCAAATTCGCACGGGACCCTTTTTTTGGCCCGCAGCAGAATCGGATCGCATGGGTGTTCACACCATGCGATCCGAGTTTGCAGATCGCACTGCGATATGCGAACTGATCTGGGGGTGTCATTAACATTTCACTGACACTCCCAGCAGTTCGCATAGGGCAGTGTGAACTGCCACCGGGAGGCATGCGATGCGGGAACCCGCCGCGCATTCGTGGCGTTCCCGCATCGCTCCAGTGTGAACCCAGCCTAATAAGCGATCGTTTTTCTGATCGGTGTATTAGTGTCACAGGTGACGCTAGTTAGGCAGGTAGGTATTTAGGTTCGCTGCAGCTTTTTATAGCGCCAGGGACCCCCATATACTACCGCATAAAGCCCCCTAATTGCCCCCTAGTTAACCCTTTCACCAGTGATCACCATATAACTGTTACAGGTGACGCTGGTTGGTTAGTTATTTTTTTATAGTTTCAGGGCACCCGCCATTTATTACCTAGTCTCACTAGTGTACCCCTAAATTTAGGGGTGTCTACTTTCCAAAATGGGGTCATTTGGGGGGGGTTTGTGCCATCTTGGCATTTTATGGCCTTCAAAACTGTAACGCCCTTAGAAAGCCTGAAGGCGGTGCTTGGTTTTCGGGGCCCCGTACGCGGCTAGGCTCCCAAAAAGTCCCACATATGTGGTATCCCCGTACTCAGGAGAAACAGCAGAATTTATTTTGGGGTGTCATTTCACATATGCCCATGGCATGCGTGAGCAATATATCATTTAGTGACAACTTTGTGAAAAAAAAAAAAAAAAGTTTGTAATTTTCCCGCAACTTGTGGCAAAATATAAAATATTCCATGAACTCAACATGCCTCTCAGCAAATAGCTTGGGGTGTCTACTTTCTAAAATGGGGTCATTTGTGGGGGTTTTGTGCCATATTGGCATTTTATGGCCTTCAAAACTGTAATAGGTAGTGAGAAGTGAACTCAAAAATTTACGCCCTTAGAAAGCCTGAAGGCGGTGCTTGGTTTTCGGGGCCCCGTACGCGGCTAGGCTCCCAAAAAGTCCCACATATGTGGTATCCCCATACTCAGGAGAAGCAGCAGAATTTATTTTGGGGTGTCATTTCACATACGCCCATAGCATGTGTGAGCAATATATCATTTAGTGACAACTTTGTGTAAAAAAAAGAAAAACATTTTTTTTTTTGTCATTATTCAATCGCTTGAGGCAAAAAAATAAAATATTCAATGGGCTCAACATGCCTCTTATCAATTTCCTTAGGGGGTCTACTTTCCAAAATGGGGTCATTTGGGGGGGTTTTGTACTGCCCTGCCATTTTAGCACCTCAAGAAATGAGATAGGCAGTCGTAAACTAAAAGCTGCGTAAATTCCAGAAAACGTACCTTAGTTTGTAGATGTGACAACTTTTGCGCAAACCAATAAATATACAATTATTGACTTTTTTTTTACCAAAGACATGTGGCTGAATACATTTTGGCCTAAATGTATGACTAAAATTGAGTTTATTGGATTTTTCTAATAACAAAAAGTAGAAAATATCATTTTTTTTCAAAATTTGCGGTCTTTTTACGTTTATATCGCAAAAAATAAAAATCGCAGAGGCAATCAAATACCATCAAAAGAAAGCTCTATTTGTGGGAAGAAAAGGACGCAAATTTTGTTTGGGTACAACATTGCATGACCGCGCAATTACCAGTTAAAGCAGCGCAGTGCCAAAGTGTAAAAAGACCTCTGGTCATTTACCAGCAAAATGGTCCGGTCTGAAAGTGGTTAAGTTATCTTATACGTATCAGCCTACTATGGGTGGATACTAAAAACATTTAAACATTCATTTAGGTATGCAAAATGGTGAAAAATGTTGTTTGTATTCAACAATGTGCTAGTTCAGAACAGACTGTGCAAACATGTGCAAAATATGTGCAAAAAACAACTAAGGATCAGAGCAACCAGGGATCAGAAATATATTCAACCAATAATCGCATGAAGACGCAAAATATGTGCAAAAAAGCAACTAAGGATCAGAACAATGAATGAATGAGAGGCAAGGTCAGGGCAGGTTATAAAGGGGGTGCAAGAGATGATCAGTACCACAGTCAGGACAGCGCAGTCCTGTGCCAGTGTCCCAGTGTGCCAACCTGTGCTTGAGCCCCTCCCTCTGCCTGGCCCTTACACCCACCTATGCAGGGCTCCACTGCGGTGGTTCCGGAGGTGCCAGTCCAGTGCCGATCCTCAGCCATGGTGCTGGCGCTGCCTGCTGATTGGCTTCTCCGCTGCTATATCCCTCCTGTCTGAAACCAGCACAGCGATAGAGACTGAGCACTGACACCAGCACCGTGATACATAGCACTGACACCAGCACCGAGATAGAGAGCACTGACACCAGCACCGTGATAGAGAACACTGACACCAGCACCGTGAGAGCACTGACACCAACCCCATGATAGAGAGCACTGAGACCACACCAGCACCGAGATAGAGAGCACTGACACCAGCACCGTGATAGTGACCACTGACACCAACACCGTGATAGAGAGCACTGAGGCCACACCAGCACCGAGATAGAGAGCACTGACACCAGCACCGTGATAGAGAGCACTGACACCAGCACTGTGATAGAGAGCACTGACACCAGCACTGATACCAGCAACTCGCTGCGGGACCCAAAAATATGAAACCGCTCAACCTCTTCAAACCGGAGGGTAAGGGCATATAGTACGGTGTGCTTTTTTTGTACAAGGAAGTGAGCCAAAGGTAGAAAAAAGGTCTGTGTGCTAGATTAAATAAATCGTTCATAGAGTTATGCATATACATGGTCTACTGGTAACATGTGATGAATTACTCCGAGATCCATGCCTCATTCATTTTTATAAATGTGAGGTAGTCAACACTATCGCGAGCTAGGCGAGTGCGCTTATCGGTGTTGCATTGAACGTCCTTTCGGACAGGACACTGGACGAGGGGCAAGCCAACCGTTCCATTGCAAATTGGGCAAGCTCTGGCCAGAGGTCAAGCCTGCCCACCCAGTAGTCCAGGGGTTCATCACTCCTTAGAGCGTCCACATCGGCCGTTAACCCGATGTAGTTGGACACCTGTCGGTCTAGGCCTTCCCTGATGCTGGATCCGGATGAGACCTGTCAATGGGTCGGCTGAAAGAATGATCTCATATCAGAAGTCACCAACACATCTTCAAACCGCCCTCTTCTTGCAGGCGCTGTTGGATTGGTACCCGCAACTCTTTCTCTGGGAGTGGGAATTCCTCCTCTGCCAGCGCATGCAAAAGCAGAATGCAGCATTTCTCGAAGCAAGGCATGTAAGTGCTACATTCTGACAGCCCTCTGTGATGGTGGTAACATTACCACCATTTTGTGTTTGTACGTTGCCACCCAGTACTGGTCCTTGACCTTTATGCTTTTTATAAGGGGTCTCTGTTAAAACACTGGAGCATGAAGGCCCCCATATGCACTAAACTGGAAGCGGTGTGGTGGCCAGGCTCCTGCTCATCATCCAGGATAATGTCTTCCTCCTCGTTCTCCTCTCCCCATCCACGGACAACAACAGGGATCCCAGAAAGGTTTAAAGCATGCTCTTCTTGCTCCTCCTCATCCGCCCCGGCACCATCCTCCTCTGACTACTCTTCAGACTCCTGTTGATGACTTGTCTCAGATAGAGTAGCCCCTCCTGGGAATTCATCCAGCATTGCGACTTCCTCATCTTCCTGCTCCTGCTCCTCCATGGCTTGATCAATGACATGACGCAATGCATGCTCCATAAAGAAGGCATAAGGTACAATGTCACTGATGGCGCCATGGCTGCAACTGACCAGTTTTGTGATCTCATCAAATGGCCGCATAAGTCTGCATGCGTTGCGCAAGAGCAGCCACTGGCGCGGGGAAAAAAAACAAGCTCCCAGAACCTGTTCTGCCACAGAGTTCGTACAGGTAGTCGTTAACTGCACGTTTTTGCTGGAGCAGCCTATCAAGCATGTAAAAGGTTGAGTTCCATCGCGCCAGGCAATCGCAAATAAGACGTCTGACCGGCAGATTGTGTCACCGCTGAATGTCAGCAAGGCGAGCCATGGCCATGTATAATCTTCTGAGATGGGCCAAGATTTTCCTTGCCTACCGCAGGATGTCCTGGACCCCAGGGTATTTGACAACGAATCGCTGCATGACCAAGTGTAAGACGTGTGACATACATGGCACGTGTGCAATTTTGCCCTGTTTCAATGCGCTAAGCAGATTGGCACCATTGTCACACACCACTTTACCAACTGTCAAATTGAGCGGTGTTAGCCACTGATCTGCCTGTGAATGCAAAGCTGAAAGGAGTGCAGGGCCAGTGTGGCTCTTGGCTTCCAGGCACAACAGACGCAGCACAGCATGGAAACGTCTCACCTGGCATGTAGAATAGGTTCTGGGGATCTTGGGCAGTGCAGCGGAAGAGACGCTAGCAGCAGAAAAAGAGGAGTCAGCCGAGGAGGAGAGGGAGGATGGAGTAGGAGAAGGAGAAGAAGAGGCAGGCCTACATGCAATCCGTAGCGGTAAAACCAAATCTACACGGGTGCCACAGGTTACATGCTTGACGGCCGTCAAAAGATTTTGGCACCGACACTGTGTGCCAGAGATACATTCACTTGCCGCTGAACATGGCAATATAGCTCTGGGAAGCCCTTCTGTGAGAAATACTTCCTCCCTGGGACCTTCCATTGTGGTGTTCCAATGGCCACAAATTTTTGAAAGGCCTCCGAGTCCACCAGTTTATATGGCAGTAGTTGGCGGGCTATCAGTTCTGACAAGCCAGCCGTCAACTGTTGGGCAAGAGGGTTATCCGGCGTCATCATTTTTTTACACTTGAACATTTGGCCCACAGAAGCCTGCCTTTTTCCAGAAAAACGTGAGGACGGCATGATGGAAGGTGGACCGGAGGACAATTGTGAGGAGAGAGGAGGAGGAGAAGGAGAAGTAGAAGACGAGGCTGAACGGGGAGAGCCTGGAGTGTGGCTTTGTGGGTTCCGTTGCTCCCACTGGGCTCGGTGATGGTAGTTCATGTGCCTTCTTAAGGCGGTCATCCCTAGGTGAGTGTTGGGCTTACCGCGACGTATGCGTTGACTGAAAAGGCTGCAGATGGCAACACTATTGTCAGCAGCGGACGCGTTAAAAAAAAGCCCACACTGTGTCGGCGTCCTGGGAGCGCCAGATGGATCAGAAAAGAATTCCTGTGACTCAAGTGGAAGGTATATGGTGGTGTTGGTGGTAGTGTCTTTGGGGGTGCACACAGCAGAGAGTGAAGAAGAGGGTGCAGATCGAGAGGATGAGGAGGGTACAGAAGAGTAAGGCTGAGCGAGCCACTCAATTAAGTCTGGTGCGTCCTTTGACGTAATCGCAGGCACCTTCTGCAATTTGCCACTTTGGCTCAAGCCTGTTGTTCCTGCCCTACCCTTACCACCCCTGCGGAAGGGCCTGCCTCTTCCTCTGCCTGTCATTTTTTAAATGACCCTGTGGCAAAAGTCTCTAGAGAAATGCAGTATGTATGTGGAAGAAGGTATATAACACCCCGCTTCAATCAGGACCTTTGTGGACCTAATAGTAGCTAGCTAGTAGCTAGTGAATTGCAGACTGTCCCTGCTCCAAACACCAAACTGTCCCTCCCTACACTTAGAAACGACAGCTGCAGAATCGGTCAGCACTGCATGCAGTGCACTATAACCACTTAAGCCCCGGACCAATTTGCAGCCAAAGGACCAGGCCCTTTTTTGCGATTCAGCACTGCGTCGCTTTAACTGACAATTGCGCGGTCGTGCGACTTGCCCCCCAAACAAAATTTTTTTTTTTTACGCTATAAACAAAAATAGAGCGGTAATTTTGAAAAAAATGCTATATTTTTTACGTTTTGCTATAATAAATATCCCCAAAAAGTATATAAAAAACATTTTTTTCCCTCAGTTTAGGCCGATACGTATTCTTCTACATATTTTTGGTAAAAAAAATCGCAATTAGCGATTATTGATTGGTTTGCGCAAAAGTTATAGCATTTACAAAATAGGGTATAGTTTTATAGCATTTTTGTTAATATTTTTTTTACTAGTAATGGCGGTGATCAGCGATTTTTATTGTGACTGCGACATTATGGCAGACGCATCGGACATTTTTGACACATTTTTGGGACCATTGTCAGATATACAGAAATCAATGCTATTTAAATGCATTGATTCCTGTGTAAATGCCACTGGCAGTGAAGGAGTTAACCACTAGGGGGCAGTGTGGTGTTATGTATGATGTTATGTTTTTTTTTTATCGTAGGGGGGCGTGGCCTGGCATGTGACGTCACTAATCGTCCTTTCCTATAAAAGGGAAGAGACGATCATGACAGCCACACAGGGAAGCACGGGGAGAGGTTTGTTTACACAGGCCTCTCCTCGTTCTTCAACTCTGTGACCCGATCGCGGGACACCAGCGGCGATTGGGTCCGGAGTTCAGGACCGGGTCGGGAGCGCAGCTGGGCACTTAAAGAATCACGTACATCTGCGTGATTCTGCCCAGCCGTGCCATTCTGCCGACGTACATCGGCATGAGGCGGTCCTTAAGTGGTTAATATGCTTTCCATATTTGAAAAAAAGTATATTATACGTGTATTACAACCCTATATACTGTACACCTATACCAGTCCTTAAAAGGACCTTTGTGGACCTAGTAGCTAGTGAATTGCAGACTGTCCCTGCTCCAAACACCAAACTGTCCCTCCCTACACTGAGAAAAGACAGCTGCAGAATCGGTCAGCACTCAGCAGTACAGCAGTGCACTATAATATGCTTTCTATATTTGAAAGAAAGTATATTATAAGTGTATTACAACCCTATATACTGTACACCTATATCAGTTCTTAAAAGGACTTTTGTGGACCTAATTGTAATAGCTAGTGATTAGACTGACTGTCCCTGCTCCACACAGCGTCCTTTCCCTACACTGACAAAAGACAGAATGTAAAATGGCCGCCAGATCAAGTCTATTTATAAGGTAGGGGGTATGTCCATGTGCTGAAATTTCTCAATTGGCTGTCCTGTACCCCATGATGGATGTGTCATGGGCCAAAGTTCTTCACAATGTAAACAAATAGGTTTGGCGAATCTCGAACGAGCAAAGTTCACCACAAACCGACCGCCGGGCAAACCGCAAGGCCATCTCTATGCGTAAGCCACAGAGCCCCACCAAGGCACCCCAGTATTTGTGGTACCTAACACTAACTTATAAATGTCCACACAGGGGAGGCACATGCATTCTGATGGATAGGTGAAAGCAGATGGACTGAAGGGGAGCCACCCCTTCTTAAAGATACAGGAGCACACTGAACACCCAGCACAATGGCAGCACGGGTGTCAGTGAGATGCCTGAACAAAAAACACAAACTGTGATACAAAAAGATGCCACCTGCTCACACCTATAGCTGGCTATTGCAGAAGGCTAACAACAAATGGCTGTATGTTCAGTTACAGTTGCAATAAAAAGTATTTGAACCCTTTTGGAATGATATGGATTTCTGCACAAATTGGTCATAAAATGTGATCTGATCTTCATCTAAGTCACAACAATAGACAATTACAGTCTGCTTAAACTAATAACACACAAAGAATTAAATGTTGCCATGTTTTTATTGAACACACCATGTAAACATTCACAGTGCACGTGGGAAAAGTATGTGAACCCTTGGATTTAATAACTGGTTGAACCTCCTTTGGCAGCAATAACTTCAACCAAACGTCTCTTGTAGGGATGAGCTGCATGTTTGCGTCAAACCCATGTTTGACTCGAACATCGGCTGTTCGACCATTCGGTGAATTGCGAACATTATGGGCCATTCGCGACAAATTCAAGTGGCTCATCAAGGCCCATAATTCACTGCGGCTTCGCAGTGCATTGCAGCCTTGTGTAGTGTGTTGCGTTGGTGTCGAGAGATAGACAGAGAGACAGTGTCTTTGAATTTAATTTGAAGCTGTTGCAATTACAGTCGGTGTATTGTGCCACCTGCACAGTGTACACCTAAAGCTACCCCAATTGCTGGTGTTCTGCTTATCCTATACCACAGGCAGCTGCTGCAGCAATTATAGTCAGTGTATTGTGCCACCTGCACAGTGTGCACCTAAAGCTACTCCAATTGCTGGTGTTCTGCTGGTCCTATACCAAAGGCAGCTGTAGCAATTACAGTCGGTATATTGTTCCACCTGCACAGTGTACACCTAAATTTACTCCAATTGCTGGTGTTCTGCTGATCCTATACCACAGGCAGCTGCTGCAGCAATTACAGTCAGTGTATTGTGCCACCTGCACAGTGTACACCTCAAGCTACCCCAATTGCTGGTGTTCTGCTAATCCTATAGCACAGGCAGCTGCAGTAATTACAGTTGGTATAATGTGTCATCTGCACAGTGTGCACCTAAAGCTACCTCAATTGCTGGTGTTCTGCTGGTCCTAAACCACAGGCAGCTGTAGCAATTACAGTCGGTGTATTATGCCACCTGCACAGTGTACACCTAAACCTACCCCAATTGCTGGTGTTCTATTGTTGTGACTTAGGTGAAGATCAGATCACATTTCATGACCAATTTGTGCAGAAATCCATATAATTCCAAAAGGGTTCACATACTTTTTATTGCAACTGTATTTTGAGGGGACGGCAAATTTACACTGTTATACAAGCTGTACACTCACTACTTTACATTGTAGCAAAGTGTAATTTCTTCAGTGTTGTCACATGAAAAGATATAATAAAATATTTACAAAATTGTCTACTGGGCACTTAAACTGGTGGCCTATCTCATTTCTTGCGACCGAACAAGCCAGGAAAGTATAAATACCCCCAAATGGCCCCTTTTTTGAAAGTAGACATTCCAAGGTATTTAGTAAGATGCATGGTGAGGTTTTTGATGTAATTTTTTTCCCACAATTCTTAGCAAAATTAAGATTTTTTTTCACAAAATTTTCATTGTAATAAGTTATTTCTCTCACATGGCATGTGTATACCACAAATGACCCCAAAATACATTCTGCTACTCCTCCTGAGTATTACGATACCACATGTGTGAGACTTTTACACAGCCTGGCCACATACAGAGGCCCAATATTGAAATAGCAACATCAGGCGTTCTAGGAGCATAAATTACACATCTCATTTCTCATCCACCTATTATATTTTGAAGGCCCTGGAGCACCAGCACAATGGAAATGCCCACAAGGTGACCCCATTTTGGAAAGCTAACACCCCAACGTATAATCTATGAGGCATAATGAGTCTTTTGAACAGTTAATTTTTTCCCAAAGTTTTGAGAATATGTGGTAAAAAAAGGAAAATGATTTTTTTTTACGCAAAGTTGTCCATTTATAAGATATTTCCAACACATAGCATGTACATAGCAAAAATGACACCTCAAAATACGTTCTGCTACTCCTCCTGAGTATGGCAATACCAAATGTGTGAGACCTTTACACAGCCTGGCCACATACAGAGGCCCAACATGTAAGGAACACCATCAGGTGTTCCAGGGACACATAGCATGCACATACCAAGAAATACACCCAAAAATACATTCTGCTGAGAAAAGAGTAAACAAAAGATTACCTGTGGTTTTAGTAGCGCAGTTGTCCACAGGATGATAGCACTGGTCCAGGCAGCAGGCAGGGATTTGGTCAGCAAAAGTGAACACAGTTTTCCAGGCAGCAGGCAGGCATACTGTCCATATACAGTCCAGGGTCAGTGCAGGCAGAGATTGTCAGCAGTGCCAAAATATTGGTCCTGGTAGTAGGCAGGAACCTGGTCCATCCATGTGGTGTGGTCCGTTCATGCGAGAGGCAGAGGCATGATGGCATAGGCCCTACAGGCAGCAGGCAGAAGTAGGGCCTTGTTCAGGACAGAATGGGGACAGGGGTAGAGGCTTTTCCCACCCAAATCTCTTTGAAGCCTCCGAGTCTCCAGACCCTAATCTAGGAATGAGAAAACAAATGAAATTGTTTTCTTCATCCAGAAAAACTATTCTGGAGCCCCTCACATATGTGAGACCCCTGTTATGAATCCCACTAGTACACTGGCAGGGTACAAGATCAGTCCAAGAGGCAGGCAAGAGGCATGGCCAAACAGTCCAGGATCAGTTCCAGATCAGGCAGAGGTATGTACAGAATCGGTAGGCAGAAGCGTGGTCGAATAACAGTCCAGAGTCAGTTCCAGGTCAGGCAGAGGCATAAACAGAATCAGTAGGCAGAAGTGTGGTCGAATAACAAGCCAGGGTCAGTTACAGAGCAAGCAGAGGCATAAGGGGTGTGAAGGTAAATGCAGGAAGTAAGGGTTATGTTTACTATACTTCACTAATAATTCACTGGTTGGGAAGGACATTGGGCACAATGATAAGTGGTGTCTCTTCTCAATCCTCGTTTTGTGCACAACCGGCATTTTTTCTGAGAGGGACTTTATCAGGAAAGTAGCATTCAGAGAGTCTGCAAATCACATCGGATTGAATGTTTTCTGGTGGGCTGTTCGGGTATATAAGGGCAGTGGTGATTTCCTCCTGGTAGCCAAGGAAGGGTTTGGGTCTTTCATTGGATTTGCGATAGATTACATAGGTGTTGTATATGGCCAAATTAAAGAAATAAATTGAAACTTTTTTATACCACTGGTATGTTCTTCTTGTGGAAAGGTAGGGTTCGAGCATCTGGTCGTTGAAGTCGACACCCCCCATGAACAGGTTGTATTCATGGATACATGTTGGCTTTTGTATTGGGCCATTCCTCCTGGTGATCTCAACGAATGCATTGTTGTGGATCGAAGAAAGCATGTATACATGCCTTCTGTCCCTCCACTTCACAGCCAGAATCTCCTCGTTCCGTAAACTCATCACTTACCCTTTTCTTAACTTTTGGTTGACGAGGCTTTAAGGAAAGCCCTTCCGGTTCGTCCTCACGGTGCCGCATGCTGGAGTGTTCTTTCTGTGAAGGTTGCGGAACAGGGCTAAACTTGTATAAAAGTTATCCACATACAGATGGTAGCCTTTCTCCAGGAGTGGGTTTATGAGTTCCCAAATGACTTTCCCACTCGATCCAATGTATTCTGGGCAATTAGGGGGATGTAGCTGGGTGTCCTTCCCTTCGTATAAGCATTAAGGAATATGTATACCCTGTGGCTCGGTCGCGCAATTTATACATCTTCACCCCATAGCAGGCCCTTTTGGAGGCAATAAATTGTTTTATGCCCAGCCTGACAGAAAATTTGATAAGGGACTCATCCACACATATGTGTTGGTCTGGGGTAAACAACTGGGGGAAGATCTCAGAAAAATAATTTATTAGCGGCCAAATTTTGTAAAGCTTATCAAAATTTGGGTCATTTTGGGGAGGGCACTGGGTATTATCGTTATAGTGTAGGAATCTCATAATGGTCCTGGGCATTATTGAGGAAAAAGATGGGCATGTGGTAGATGGGCGGGATGACTAATATGCACGTAATTCATTTTTTTTGGTTAGTCCCATACAGAAGGTGAGGCCCAAAATTTTTTTAAACTCCTCCACTGTTAGGGCTCTCCACTCGTAGGGATGGGCATAAGAAGACGTTGGATTACTTGTTATAAATTGTTGTGCATATAGGTTGCACTGGGCCACAATCGATGCAAGCATGTCCTCAGTAAAAATTAAATGGAACAAGTCTATCGGGGAAAAATTTTCTGTATCCACCTGGACTCCTGGGTGGGCAGTGAAAGGGGGAACGTTAGCTTCTCCTGAATTAGGAGAAAGCCACAAGGGGTACTGAAGAAAATAGGGAAGGCTGGCATGGGACCTAACCCTTTGAGGCTGAGGTGACACCCCACTGGTACTTGGCCTTTGCCGAGGTACTGTGGTGCTGGTGGATGGCACTGTGGTGCTGTTGTTTGGCTCTGCGGGGCTGGTGGATGGTACTGGCTCCTCACCAGTACGCCTTCATCTGACGGGCGGACTCTCATCTTCCTCCTCTGAGGCTGTCATTGTACCACTGCTTAGGACAGGCTCGTAGTCCACGTCAGATTCAGAATCTGAATATGAGGAGGAATCTGAAGTGGAGAGCTCCCCGTTGCTCTCGTCGGCCGCAAGAATATTGCATGCCTCCTCGGCTGAATATAACCTTTGTGACATTCTTAGTGATCACAAATTGCACTGGTATGTGACACTGATGTGGCAGATGACACTGACAGGTGACACTGATGTGGCAAATGACACTAGCAAGTGAAACTAACAGGTGGCACTGATCACAGGTGACACTGATGTGGCAGGTGACACTGATGACAGGTGGCACTGAGAGATGGCACTGATGACAGATGGCTCTGGCAGATGGGGCTGGCACTGGCAGATGGCACTGGCAGATGGGGCTGGCACTGGCAGATTGCTCTGACAGATGGGGCTGGCAGATGGCACTGATGGTCACTGTAACACTGTGTAACACTAACTAACTCTCATTGACAAAATCATAGATCGCTCTCCCTCCTCACACGCTTTCTCTGTGTGAGGAGGGAGAGACAGGACACCGGCAATGAGAGATGATCTCATATGTTTACATTTGAGATCATCTCTCATTGGCAGCTATGATCGTGCTGTAAACAGCTAATGTGATTGCCCATTTACATCGATCTGTGATTGGCCATGTCCAAAGGACACGGCCAACACAGATTTTCCCAGATGAGCACCCTCGAGGGCACGCTGGCAGAGAGTACACAGGAGGATGTCCAGGGACGCCCTCCCGGCAATTAGTACCCATGCTGTAGCCGTCTTTCGGCTATAGCGTGGGTGCGAAGTGGTTAATTTCACATTACATAGATGGTTGTTTTTTTTTTGTACTATACAGTATACTACTTTTAACCATTCATTAGTTACATTAACATTATGAATCACAGACAGGAGTAAGGCTCCGTTCACACAGGGGGCGACGCGAGGCGACACGACTTGCCGTGCCGCGACCTGACAAGTCGCCCCCGTTCTGTACTACGGAACCGTTCTAAGAGGAGCGCCTCGAGTCGCTCCGACTTAGAAAAAAGGTTCCTGTACTACTTTTGGGCGACCTCGAGGCGACTTGCATTGACTTCTATACATAAGTCATTTGCAAGTCGCCGCTGAGGTCGCGGCAGGTCGCGGCGAGGCAAGTCGTGTCGCCTCGCATCGCCCCCTGTGTGAACCGAGCCTAACACTGCAATGTTTGTGTTAGCTAAGTCTTTTTCTATATGTTTATTTAATCTACAATGTCTAGCATTTTTAACATGCCATATATCTCAGTAGAATAATGCTGATAAACACATCTATAAGCAGCATTGATTAAAACCAAACACCTCAAGAGGTAAACTCCTTGCACACAGCTGCTGTCCTCTTCTACATTGCTCTTAGTAAGTTAAACCAGCAGTCAACAACAATGCGCTATAAACAGACACAAGTATTGCATTTTTATTTTATGACATAGAGGAGGCTTTTAGCTTGGTTACTACATTTTTGCATTCAATATTGTTTTTTTTTTCTTTTTTTTTTTAATGTGATTTAAGATAACTAGCAGGGAAATTCATATTAAAAGCACAAACCATAACCACAAACCATAATAAAATAAGTTCATTATCATCATCATCCTCATAATTGTGATCATCATTATCATCATCACCATTACCATTATCATCACCATTGGTTTTAAAGAGAAATGTAAGAACTAAAACTGAAAAAGCGTAAAGTACTACTTACATATTCAGTGAAAGCTTTCAGGACAGTAAAAAAGTGGAGACAGGCAAGTCTGGACAGCTTTTGGCGGATAGTATTGAGGTGCCAGAAGTGTGTTTATTAGCTCTTTCTAGCAGTGAGATGCTTAACTTGGAAATAGGAGTTGATTTAGTAATGGAATATGGACTGTTCATTTAGCTAAGTGAATAAAGTGAATCATTTACTTACTCAATAAAAATTTATTTATTTATTTTTTTTTTTCCCTTGCGCATGATTTGATGGTTAAAGTCAACACAGCTTCACTTTATTCTCAAAGCTCTCTGAACATTTATTTTCCTAAGTGAACATTCTGTACTTGTTTAGTTTTTTAGCCCCTCAAATCAATAGAGAAACTTGCAATGCTAGAATACAGTGAGATTATTTTCCACAGATTCTATTCCTTTAAAATGTGATGCAATATGACTGGATGTTTAAAGTTAATGTAGAATTACTTTAATGTATTTACCTTCATTGAACTTTATCATGAGCAAGTAGCTCCCAATGTGTACTGACTGTTCTACCTATTCTTGTCCTGTGCGTTCCATGGTTTTCTATGATGTAAGTGTCTTTGGAATGTACTATACAAATATTGAGATTCACTACATGCAATGTTAAGTGAAGTATGTTTGCTGCAATAAACTTCATGTGCTATCACTTCCGATCTACAGTGTTCACTTCATATTTCTTTTAAGTAGGGTAGACGCAGATAACAATTAATTCTGGCTGCTGGGTTTAAAAAAACAGATAACTTGTATATTAACAAGCCTTCCAGTTTCAAAAACAGTTAAAAACATTACTTAAGCCCATTTGTAGCACCCCTCACTATCCATTATGGGATAAGGATGATTTGAATCAGGAGAAATGCACTCACAGCAGTTGTTAAAGTACACAGCAGCTGAAAAAAATTGCTTTGTTATGGCCGAATGGCACGGGAGCACTGTCCAGCCTAGCAGCTTGTAGAATTCTATGAGAGGCTGAAAACTGCTGAAGCTGGATGGTGCTCTGAGTGGTATTGGTATAGGACAGCAAGTAACCAGAAACAAATGCCCGCAAAGCAAGCAGACTGTCTTCTGGGCTTTTAATCCAGGGTGCTTTCTAGTCCAAATGCTAGCACCACTCAGTGCACCATCCATCCACATCAGCTTTCAGCCTCTCATAGAGTTTTATGGGCTATCTGCTGCGAAGCTGGACAATGCCCCTCTGCCTTCCACTCACACCAAATCATAAGGATCTCATGCACCAGGCTAAATGGCTAAATGGGGCATGAGGCCCTATGCTTAGAAATCCAATACATTTTCCCATTAGAACCTTTAGACTATTCATCTCTGGATAGAGGAGGAGTCTAACATAAAAGGAACCCTTGAGGGGGGCGCAATGCGCGGCGCGCAAGAGATAGGACGCACAGGCTGAGAGCTCCGTGAAGCACGGAGACTACAAGCACTTCCCCGGGGCTTCCAGCACAGATTTTTGGCCCGATTTCACTCCGCACCCTCGGCGGAACACTTAGCGCATGCCGGGACCCAAACATCGCCGTAGCACGCCGGCTCAGAAATCCCTGACGACCTATCTGCTACGAGCGCGGGAACAGAGCGGGATGGCTCAAGATGGCGCCCAAACGAAGCAGGCACAGACTCCTCCACGGGCTGCGGCGAACTCCCCAGCACACTCCTTGGTGGAAAGTGTGTACTCTTTACACCTGACTAAAGCTGATCTTGATGACAGCCTTACAATGATGTATGACAAGCTGGCACAGAAATTTCAGTCGGAGCTGCACAAGTCTACCAATACTCTCTCTTTGGAGATTGCGGCCCTGGGTTCCCGAACGGATTTGCTGGAGACTAAGCACGACAAACTTTCTTTGGCCTGCTCGGACCTTCGTAAAGACCACGAAGTCTTGTCAGAAACGGTTTCCCAGCTCCAAGCGCACATTGAAGATTTGGACAATAGGAACAGACGCAACAATCTTAGGGTGCGAGGGGTCCCCGAGTCAGTGACGGATCTTTTGTCTACGGTCCAAAAGCTGTTCCACACATTGCTCCCTGAGGCTCCGCTTACGGCCTTCGCCTGTGACAGGATCCACAGGGCCCTGCGCCCCCCCACCCCCCGAGAAGCCCCCGAGAGACATAGTTCTGTGTCTAAAGGACTTCCTGGTAAAAGAGGATGTGCTGCGGGCTTCGAGAAATACCCCAAATTTGCGTCTGGAGAATGCACCCATACAAATCTACCCAGATATCTCTCCTACCACGTTGGATAAACGTAGAAGAATGAAAGAGGTCACTACAGTGCTACAGTCTGCAAGGATCCGCTACAGATGGGGATTCCCATTTAAGTTGCAAGTCCCGCATAACGGCACGACTTACACTGTGCTTACTCCCGCCGAGGGAAAGGAGCTTCTGGTCAAGCTGGGCCTTTTAGATGCCGCCGCCTTACCACGACTGCCATCAACTCCACGCTACTCCGCCATCTGGGCCACCCCTCCCCCCAGAAGGGACCGCCGAACCTGACAACTTGTTCGACCCTTGGTGGCTCTCTACATGTTCTCTCCCGACATGCTAGACATCGTAGAAAGTCTCCGGCTTGGAAGTCGCTTCTTTGCTCCGCACACTGGCCTGCCCCCCTGACTCCATTCCCGTTGAGCCCGGCGGGCTCCCCCAGGACTCTACGCTGCCCAGGATGCTAGACCGCTGGCAGGTATTATCGCCTGGATCCTTAATTGCAAGGATACGCTGCTGGACTCGCGGGGTTGGAGGTTTGGACCATTTGGTCCAGGTTATTTTTTTTCTTTGGGTAGAGGGGAGCCTTTCTCCCCCCACCCCCCAAGACTGTATAGTGTCGCTTTTAGGCACATTTTTCAGGTTGCTAAAGTATTTTCACTTTCTGTTCTCTATGAGTTTCTGTTTTTGTTTTATTTTTTTCTCTACTGCCTTGATGCCATTTTTTTTTTACTTTCCTACTCATGCTGCTAATTTTGCACTGTTAATGATTGTTAGTGAGGGTGCTGCTGCTCTCCGCTCTATTAATGATGCTGTCTTCTCTAGTGTTATATTGCTGATGTTGTATGTGGGCACCCCTCTTGGACTGAGCTCCCCTTATCCTGTAAACTTTTTTCAATGGATGACTCATGGGTCTTAACCACTTCAATACCAGGCACTTAAACACCTTCCTGCCCAGACCAATTTTGAGCTTTCAGCGCTGTCGCACTTTGAATGACAATTGCACGGTCATGCTACACTGTACCCAAATGAAATTTTTATAATTTTTTTCCCACAAATAGAGCTTTCTTTTGGTGGTATTTGATCACCTCTACGGTTTTTATTTTTTGCGCTACAAATAAAAAAATACCGAAAATTTTGAAAAAAAAAATGTTTTTTTTTGTTTCAGTTTCAAAACTTTGTAAATAAGTACATGTTCTCCTTCACTGATGGGCACTGATGGGGCTACACTGATGGGCACTGATAAGGCGGCACTGATGGGCACCAATGTGGCACCAATGAAGTGGCACTGATAGGCGGCACTGATGGGCGACACGGATGGGCTACACGGATGGGCGACACGGACGGACACTGATAGGTGGAACAAATTGGCACTGATAGCTGGCATGGATGGGCGGCACGGATGGGCATGGATAGGCGGCACAGGTGGGCATGGATAGGCGGCACAGGTGGGCACTCATAGGCGGCACAGGTGGGCACTCATAGGCGGCACATGTGGGCACTCAGGCGGCACAGGTGGGCACTCATAGGCAGCACAGGTGGGCACTCATAGGCGGCATCGGTGTTATACTATAGTAATGGATGCCAATCAGTGCCAAACAATAATGCATGCCAATCAGTGATGCCCATTGTGGGCACTGATTGGCATCCATTATGGGCACTGATTGGCACCCATTGTGCTGACTGGCATCCCTGGTGGTCTAGGGAGGATTATGACCTTTATTACCTTTTCCCTGGTGGTCTGGTGGCGTCCCTGGTGGTCCAGTGTGGGCATCCTCGGGGGGGCTGTGCTGATAATCGATCAGCACAGACCCCCCCTGTCAGAGGAGCAGCCGATCGGCTCTCCTCTACTCGCGTCTGACAGATGCGAGTGAGGGAAAGCCGATCACCGGCTCTTCCCATTTACACTGTGATCAGCCGTGATTGGACATGGCTGATCACATGGTAAAGAGTCTCCGTCGGAGACTCTTTACCGAGATCGTAGTTGCCGGGTGTCAGACTGACACCCCGCAACAACGATCGCCGCGATGCGCGCCCCCGGGGGCGCGCAGCGGCTCATAATCCTGATCACATCATATGACGTCCGGTCAGGATTATGAAACCACTTTGCCGCCGACAATTGCCTATAGGGCGGGCGGCAAGTGGTTAAAATTATAACTCACAATGTCAAGGGATTTAATTCCCCACAAAAAAGGAGAAAGGCCTTTAGGTCTTACAAGTCCTTAGGGGCGGAGATCCTCCTCTTACAGGAGACTCACTTCTCCACTAATAACCATCCCTCCTATTTTGACAAATCCTACAAACAATGTTTTTACTCGACTTATGAGTCCAGGACCAGAGGGGCGGCCATATTTATAAAAAACAAAGTATTGTTCCAGGTTCAACAGTCTTATATCGACCCACTTAGTAGGTTTGTTATAGTTCAGGGCTCTATACAGGGCAAGTCCCTGACCCTGGCCTCTGTGTATGCCCCCAACTCTGCACAGGCTACCTTTTTTAAGAGCTTTTTCCAAGTTCTGGAAAAATTTCACTCCTCTCACATGTTCATAGGGGGGGATTTCAACCTGGTGGCTCATTCAAAGCTAGATAGGTCGAGTGATAGCCAGGCCAGTAACGCATTTCCCAGATCTCTCCTGACTGCACTAAAAGACCAACAGCTCTCTGACGTATGGAGGGCGCATAGTATAGGCTCCAGGGAATATATGTTTTTCTCCCACCCCCACGACACATACTCGCGTTTGGACTACCTATTCTGCACCCCCATTTTGCTTGCGAACTCTACCTCCTCTAACATACATATTTGCCCATGGTCGGACCATCACATTGTTTCCTGCGATCTCTCTAGTATAGGCCTTCCATATGCTGACCGGTCCTGGCGCATTAATGACTCTCTCCTTACGGACCCTATGGTGCGAGAGCAATTGGCGGAACGCCTCGCGGAATACTTTAGACTAAACAACATTGAGGACATTGCCCCTACTACCCTTTGGATAGCCCATAAGGCGGTTATGAGGGGACACCTGATAGAGATCTCCACGATCAGAAAAAGACAGAAAGCGCTTGAAGCCCGACAGCTCACCTTAGACCTCCATAAACTTTACCATCAACATAGCCATTCTCCATCCCAGGATGTGTTAATCCAGATTAATGACAAGCGGAGGACCCTGGACACTATTTTGTCAGAACACGCTGAAAAATCCCTTAGATGGGCCAAAGCTCGGTTCCTTTTAAACAACAATTCTGCCTCTACGTTCTTTGCTAGGAAGCTCAAGCAACACTCCCAGCCCACCCACGTATACAAATTGAGGAGCAGGGATGGTAACCTTACCTCCCACCCCAGGGAGGTATTGTAAATTTTCACCTCCTTCTACCAACAGGTGTATGCGGCTCCTAGTTCCCCTCCCTGAGTCCCCCCACAGTCCTAGTTAGACCCCCTACGGCTCCCTTGCCTATCCCCTGAACAACTACTGACCCTTAATGTCCCTTGCACGACGGAAGAGGTGGCTTCGGACATCTCTTCCCTCAAGCCTGCTAAAATCCCTGGTCCCGACGGTTTTTCGGCGACCTACTATAAGAAATTTGCGGATTCCCTACTCCCTAAACTGACCAAGCTCTATAACTTTATCTTAAGGGGGCAGCATTTTCCAGAGGAGATGCTCCTAGCTAGCCTGTCACTCATCCCGAAGCCAGGGAAGGACCTCACCCAACCTCAAAATTTTAGACCTATCTCCGTTATCAACAACGATCTAAAAATTTTTGGGAGAATTTTAGCAGACCGCCTAGCCTCGATCATCACCTCCCTTGTCTCTCCGGAACAAACGGGCTTTATACCCTCGAGACAAATTACTGACAATATCCGTTTGGCCTCCAATATTATCCAAGATGCGGATGCTGGCTCCCGCGGGGTCCTGATGCTGAGTCTGGATATAAATAAGGCCTTTGACAGCGTCCTCTGGTCATACTTGGAGGCTGTCTTGACTAAGTTTGGCTTTCAGGGGGAGTTTGTTCATGGCTTTCGGGCCCTGTACCATCACCCCCACACGAGCATTAGGATCCCGGGTGCTAGTTCTGCGTATTTCCCCTTGGGTCAGGGCACGAGGCAGGGGTGTCCCCTCTCTCCACTTTTATTTGCCCTGGCTATGGAACCCCTGACGAGATCCATTTTGGATAACCCTAACATATGAAAGGGGACCAGGAATTTAAGGTCAGTCTATACGCTGATGATGTTCTTTTGTTCTTATCCGACCCCCTTATCTCCCTACCCAATCTATTCGCCTCCCTATCCTCTTTTCACAGTGCCTCTGGATTAGGGGTCAATCCGGCTAAATGTTCGGCCATGCCTATTCACCTCCCCTCTCCCCTTTTAGAATCCCTTAAGGACTCCTACAAATTTTTGTGGAACCATAACTCTCTCCAATGTTTAGGTATTAAGCTTACCCCGACACTCAAGCTGCTGTACTCCCTTATTACCCGCAGGCATTCTCTTCCATTAAATCCCTCCTTAACCAATGGTCCACCTATCATATTTCATTTTTAGGGCGCATCCAAGCGGTAAAAATGTCCATTCTCCCAAAACTTCTATTTTTGTTTCGTTCCCTACCGATATATGTCCCCCGCTCCACCCTACAAGAAGTCCAGGCACACTTACTTTCTTTTATCTGGCAAAAGAAAAAGCCCCGACTGAATCGCTCGCTATTATATAGACCCAGACACTTGGGTGGTCTGGGGTGTCCGGACCTATGGAAATATTTCTTGGCCTCGGGACTGATACAGACTGTGCAATGGCATATGGATCCAGCTCCAATACCGTGGTTGCGCTTCGAGGGCGCCTCAATTGCCCCATATTACCTCCCAGGGATACTATGGTCCAAATCTATATCCCATAAGGAAATCTCCCCACTGAATGGCATAGTGGGTCAGGCTCTCTACCTTTGGGCCCTATATGGGCAGAAATTTCAACTTGGATCCAGGGTCCCCCTCTTGTCTTCATTTATAGGGGAGCCTAGGTTCCCCCCAGCCTTCCGTTCAGAAACATCCTTTAGTAGGTGGACTGCACGAGGCCTTACGCGACTAGACTCCTTACTACAGAACTCCAATTTCTGCTCCTTTGCATATTTACAACAAACACATGATCTAGATAGGTCAGCCCACTATCAGTTTCTCCAGATAAGACACTTTTACTCCACTTTGTTCCAGGAACTAAGAGGGGCTGGGAGGACGCCATTTGAGGGACTATGTGGGGAAGCAGCCAGGGATAGGAGCACCATCTCAGCTCTATACAGACACCTTAATGAGTTCAAAGTGGCCCCTAAGTCTGTGGCAATGTTGGGCTGGGAGGCGGAGGTGGCTCAGGAATTTTCTGTAGAGGACTGGGAGGTTATGGTTGACAATATGCACAAATGTACTCGCTCTGTTTCCACTAAGGAATCGGCCCTTAAGCTTCATACCAGGTGATATTACTCCCCTGACCGTCTGCATAGGATGTTTCCTTTGGTGTCGGCCTCCTGCTTTAGGGGATGTCAGAGTAGAGGCACGCTCCTTCACATTTTTTGGGAGTGTAAAGCCTTGGAACATATCTGGGCCAAGACCTCAGTATTGGTTGAGAGGATCACTGGCACGGTTATTACACTTTCGTACCAGATGTGTGTTCTCTATGCTGATATCCCAGGAGCCCCCGTCTACAGCAGAGACTGATCCATACTCTCTTTAGCGCCATTCAGTGGGCGGTAGCGCTGAATTGGAAGAGCCCCTTGGTACCATGGTCACAGGTTATTCACCGCATGGAGTCCATTAGACTAATGGAGCGCATTCACCATACTCTCTTAGACTCCATGCCAGTATTTGATGGGAAGTGGAGTGGATGGGTGGCTCTCCTCCTTACATCCAGGCTGGAGGACCCATGACCCACACGGGTGATGGGTCTCAAGGCTATATTATATGCAAAGAGGGTCCCCTCCCGCACTGGAAGAAGGGCTGGCATGACGTTGGTTTTGGAGCCTACGGAACACAGCTAACATCATGGCTTGGTTGAACTACTGATCTAGTGCATCGAAGGCATTCTATTATTATTCTTCTTCGTTTTTTTTTTTCTATCTTTTTGTTGGGTTTTCTTTTTCTTTGTTTCTTTTAATGTTGGTTATTCTATGACCCTATTTGTTCCCGGAGATGCCTCATGGAGGTCTTTTTGATGACGCCTCTGTGCCCCACCTGGCCTGTAGTATTATTCTTCAAATAACACTTTCCTGCTTGTAGGATAGGTAAACTTGGATGTTCTTTGTCCATTCTGTTGGGACACCAACTACAGTATAACTATTGACCTTGTATCCATTAATGCTATTTTTGTAACTGGTATTCTCTGTGACGAATTGCCTGTACTTTCATAATAAAATCGTTTGAAAACAAAAAAAGGAACCCTTGAGAGAAATAGTGGCTTTAAGTGGAGATTAATATCTGTAGATTTTAAGTGTCTCATTTGTTATTTGTATAATGTAGATATGCTTGTAGTTATTTATTCAGATAGAGGGGTAGCAATTTTGCTCTTTAACTTTATCTGCATCTCATTGCTTGATAAAGTTTTGTATGCCCCAAAACAGAAAGTGATTTTACGGAGTTGGTTGCTATTTCTCTAAAGCCCATGGTCTTCCCTAATAAAGTAAATGCAAAAAATATATTTACTCATGTTTTTATCCCAGCTGCAGTTATTTTTAATACATACTTCTGTTGACTATGTAATAGATTATATCACTGATGGGGCACAGACAAAACAGGCAAGACCTACAATGTATCATCCACAGCAGTGTTTCTGAACCTTTTTTCAGTCAAGGCACCATTTGAAATTATGGTCAGTCTCAAAGCACCCTTTAAAATTATGGACAGCTTCAAGGCACCCCATTCTAAATTGTAAAAAACTATTCTAAAAAATGTTGCATGATGAGGCAGTATCGGCACACAAAGATCACCCAACATTAGAGGTGATTTATTCTTACGAAGCAAATACACTTTTGCAAACCAGTACCGACTGGTATTCCAGGGTTTCTCCTCCCCCTCAGTTTCTTTCCATCACTCAGCTAATGTGACCCCAGTGTCGACAGAGAGGGACAGGGGAGGTTCAAACAAGAATGCTGTGTAGGTGATCAACACTGATGGCATCACTGGTTGTTAGGATGACGGTGGCTAGAAGGTTGAAATGGTGCACAATAAAAACCTGTGGATTTGTGTAACTAAAAGGCAGGTTTGATCCACCTGCTGGCTTGTATAAATTTTTTGGCAATTTTTAGGCATTTTGCCAAGGCACCTCTGAAGAAACCTCAAGGCACCCTGGTTGAAAAAGACTGATCTACAATGTGTAATTAAGTGTAAACACAGATGCATGCATGTTAAACTCAAATTTTTTGAATTTGCAGTAGGTTATAAAACAAAGAAACTTAGCCCAAACATTTGTTTGATAATTTTTTACTATTACATTTTTATGCAATATGATGATGTTCAGTGACAACAGCGCTGATAAGTTAGCATTATGTCATTATGTCATGTCATGCATTCACATAAGAATTGCCTGGTATATTAAAGCAGAGTTCCAATTACATCTAGCCATTTTAAATCCATCTATTATAAGCATACTATTATTGTGTGACACACATTAGTCTTCTATCTTACACTGCTATAGTTTTTATATAAAAACAATCCTTATATTTCTTCTTCTTGTGCAAGCCCGCAAGGAAGATCTTTCGGGATATGGTGCTGCTGAATTAACCAGCATGCACCGCCCAATCTCACACATGCGCACACAGCGGGGGAAGCCTCTCTGATTGGCATCACATTGGGCGGCGGCATCGGAAGTGCCCACCCCGATGTTATGGCAACCTAACCTTGCCGCTGACTCCTGGAAAAGGCCGACACACATCTCCCAGGAGCATTAGCGAGCACAGGTGCCAAGGGAAATCATATGAAGTGCCACATAGAGGAAGTGGCAGAATGCAATAGCACCAGCGCTGAAGCAGGGGATACAAATTTATTTTTTTCCAAATGTTGATGCTGATGGATAATGCTGTTGATTTCTTTAAAGTAAATTTTTTGGGTGGAACACCGCTTTAAATACTGTTTTACTTCTTCTAATTTTTTCTGTTTTTAAACTCGATAGACAATACCAACTTCGTTTTTAAGCCTCTAAAATTCATCAGCTCAAGCTAACATTAATTGTGGGTGCTTAAATTAATAGTGAAACTGCTTCTGACCTTTATCATTAAATCTTCTAAACTAAAGCACTTCAAAGGGCTTTTATGCTGTATATCCTATTATGATTGTACTGCTATCAACTTTCATTGGTGTTTTTGAGGTTAATTGAAAAAGAATCCATGATTTGAAAGCAAAATCAAGACAGATTAGTCATTTTCCATGCATACATGAAAAATGTAGAACAAAAATAATGTCTGCATAAAAAAAAAACAGATTGAATTATAACAGAAAAAATGTCATTTTGGCTTCAAAGAATGAAACTGAAAAGTGATTATATTTAAGTATGTTTTTCTTAATTTCCCATGTTGTTGTGTTCCTGCAGTTTGGGAATGGTCTTCATTTTAGGCTTCTTAAAATTGGTTTGACTGTTTTTGCTACATTCAATTTTAATAAATTTATCACACCTGAAAAATCAGTAATCACTTATTGGCCTTCCATCTTGGCATAAGTCATAAACTTATCATACATTAGCTTTTGATACTGGAAGATTGGTACTGTTAACTTTTGGTGCAGAGATCCCTGAGCTGAGAGTGATGTCCTATCCTAAGCCCCTCTCAGACTATAACCCTAACAGCAAAGTTATATTATGAGAATGTTCTCATGCAGGACTGTAACAAATTACCTTCCTCTGTGAATCTTTTGCAGCTTTGTGTTCCTGAGATAGAGATAAAACAGAAGATTAAATTAAAATGATGATGCAGCACCTCAGATAGCTGTGAACATCATTTAACTAAAGAATTAAAAATAAAGTATAAGTATTGTACTTAAAAAAGTAACAAAAAGTAACATCACAGTATCACAGTATCATAGTGCTTGTTCAACATAGATTTAGAGGAATGCACTACCCTCTTTTGGTAGGCCCCAGGGGAGTAGAGCAGCGTTTTTAATGACAGAGCACATACATGCAGGTATCAGCATGTGCCATGTCCTTTCACACATATATTTTTCATAAACAACAGTTGGATATTTTAATTTCTTGGGCAGGGGAAATCACAGAATAAAGAGTTGCCAAGTGACGGTGTGCTAAACAGATCACGTGTTTGAATATGTTGTGTGATGCCAGATATTTTTACATGGTTCATCTTTAGAATTATTAGGGTTCATTTTCACAGCAGGGCAGTGAGCCAGGGTTTTTAATGGGGGCTTCAGGTTCAGGTCAACTATGAGTTTGACCCAAACCCAGGCTGTTCGCAATTGGAGAAAATATAGAACTATGTGGTCATTCCTATCTATAGCAACCACTTACCAACACAGCATTTTTTGGCCTCTGTGGTATTGTGGCTTAGACACTTAGCTGTGCCCCCCCCCCCCTTTTTTTTATGAGCAATATTTAGTTGAGCATAAGAGCAGACTTTGGGCTGCATTTAGGGCTTGTGATTTTGGGCTAAAAACAACATGGTCCTCATGGTGTTTTATTTTTTTTTTTGGGGTTTTATTTTATGCGCAAATGGTAGGAGTCTGGGTGAGGGGAGAAAATGGAGTTATAGAGAGGTGCAAGGGGAGAGGGGATAAAAAGAGAAGTGAAGAGAGACAAGGAGAGGGAAAGGGAGGGGAGAAGATAGAGAGGAAAAAAGAAAGGCTGGGTAAAGAATTACTCAACTTTATGTTTTTTTCTTTTTTTTTTTTGATTTCTTCTTTTTTTGCCAGAAGGCAGGCTAAAAGTACATTGGACTATTAATTATAATCAATTTGCTTGTACTATTCACCTTAGCATTGTACATATATGTGAACATGTCTGGATGAAAAAAAAATAGAATTATTAGGGTTACTTTCATGCACACATGCTCACTGAAGGCCAATTGGTAATATATTTTCACAGCAGGGCAGTAAGCCACGGTTTTTAATGGGAGCTTCAGATTCAGGCCAATCATCGGTTTAACTTGAACTTAGGTCGTTTGCAATCTGAGAAAATATAGAACTATGTGGTCAATTCTATCTATAGCAACCAGTTACCAACACTGCCTTTCTTGGCATCTGAACTGTGGTCATGTGGAAAGATTACATACTCCGGTTAACAGCATTCAGGACCCTTGGTCAGTGAAAATCAATAAAACTTTCATCGCGAGATCCATGAAAGGAAGAAAACGCTCAGCAGGGCTTCTCCATAAACTCATAAGTACATTTATTAGGCCATAAAATTATTAGTCATAAAAAGATGCCATCCAGTCAATAACATGCGAGCGGTACCATTACCAATTGTCATGGTCGAGATGGAAGATCGGTTGAGCAGGCATTCCTCACTGGGAGTATCCAGGTGCTGACCAGGAAGGAAGGTTTGCAGCATCATGCTAAACAAGCTGGCACAGCAGAAGTGAAGTGGCAGGATGTACAGGTCACTAGGGGGAACAGGCTACCACAACTAGGCTGATCTGTAAGCTGTTGAGGGCTTGGCAAAGGGCATGCCTGCGAAATGCGTTGTCATGGCAACCCCCCAACAGCTTGCGGACCGGCCTGGTTGTGGCAGCCTCCTTTTTGGTTCATCCTAGTGACTGTCAATCACTAGGAGGAGTCAATCTTGATGGCTGACATCTACTGAGTCACTGGGAGAAAAAAAACAATCCTTAGAGTAGCACTAGCCAAATGACAGCTCCCCAAGCTGTCATCTGCTGTTAAAGGGAAGGGGCAGGGGTAGTAGTGATATCATTGACCAAATATGGCCATGTGTGTGCTATCCCAGCCTCTTAAGTTAAAGGGGACAGGGATTATTCCCTGTGATTTCAGTGATTCTTAGGCACATTCTGGTTGCAAGAACCTGCAGATTCCTTAGGAACCAATGACAGTGGGAAGCTTTCATATATAGAAGCAGAAGAATAAAACGAAATACTGCTGCTATAAATGATGCCTGGCTCATGCTAAACAGGCTCATCTCTACTTTCTATTTCAATTGGATGCCCTAATCTGGTTCTGTCTATGCTAACATCAGAAACATTTTTATCTCAACGCTCACCTACAAGGTTGAATTCCTCACCAATTTGAGACAAATGTCAGAGCTGGCAGCCTTATCTTGCAATGCAGTGGCATGTTTTACACAAAGCAGGCTGTCTACAATTTTAGCCCTTATGTGCTGCTTCTCTTTGCGTTTGTTTTTTACCAAGCACAGCTTTGCCTGTTTTTTTTTAACCTTTTTGCATAGGAACTAGGTTGTGTTTAGGCTCAGGACTTTTTTTTTTAAGTTGCTCGAATGTTTCATTGCTATCCATTCTTTTGTATGCTTCAGCTAGGTAGGTATGATGTTAGATTGAAAAATAACTAAGTAAAAAAAAAATCACAACTGAAAAAGATACATTTAAACAATACACTTCTACATGCTAAATTATGTATTAAAAAACAAATCACTTAGTATGGAGGACCTCCGCACTTCATTTTAGGCCTTGCAGATGTTTTAAATAATGGGGGTTGCTTACATTTAATGATAGAAATAGCAGAAGTGCTGGCAAGGTGGGCTGGGGGGGGGGGGGGGTTTGATGCATACAACTGTACATTAAAAGTATCCTCTAATGTGTCAGCATAAAAATGGCAGCTTTGGAACAAAAGGAAAGCCAAAGTCAACTTGTGTAAGGATGGCCAGCCATTGTCCATTGGCTGTTTTCCCCCTGTAGCTATGTCTGCAGTGAGGTGGAGACAGATTTAGGTAAGGTAATCACAGCTATGGCAGATGGGGGTAATGCAAGAAGAGGTGCATTGGAGAAGGTGGTGTACTTCTTGGTGCAATACCATAGGAAGTGGGAACACACCTGCAGGCTCTCTCCCAAGCTGGGCGTTGTGTGTCTATTGACACACACAGTGCAGCTCAACCCCACCCCCACTCTCCGCTCACAGGATTTTATTGACAGCAGCAGGAGCCAATGGCTCTCGCTACTGCCTCTGCTGTCTGCAGAGGCTGTCTCTCTGCTCACACAGCGCTAGATCAAGATTGGGCTCAGGTAAGTATACAATGGGGGGAGGGGGCAAAACAAATAAAGAGACATTTTTTACCTTAATATGGGGCACACATTAAGGTAAAAAATGCCTAGCCTTTAGAACCACTTTAACAATAAACAAGCCTGCAAGCCACACAGCTGTCCCTCCTCCCAAAGCTAGTGCCATCTTGAGCATCTTATGATTGACCCATCTTATCCTGACGCCTGCTTGCTCATGCTTTACCAAGCCTCTCTTTGAATTTCTCTATTGCCATATTAATATCCACGTCACATGCCATCTTCATGGGGAGAGCTATAAACAGATGTGCATTTCTCTGCAAGATCTTCTCTTGGCTTCCTCTAGATTACATCATATGTGCTCTGCACTTATTAATGGGTAGAGATAGTGCCAAGAATGCTGCAGCGACTGTGCATGTGCAGCTTTGCAGAAATAGTTGCAGGAACTCAGGAATGCAAATATTTTAAATACCTTAGGAGTTACATTTTGACAGCATGCAATATGTAGTTTGAGTAGAGGCGAAGTTGGAAGCGAAGTTTAGTTCTATTTTAAGCTACTCCAACAGTATACTAAGAAATTAACTTTATGTGAAAGTGTATCTTTTGTGCAAACTATGCAATTGCAACTATTTTATTTTTCAAAATAAATTTAAAGTCTGACGTACCCAGCGCACCCAGGTATTATTGAAATATTCCTCACAATCCTCTTTAAATCACTTTCTACATTAATACACAACCAGTGATGTACTGATTTTTTAAATGTTCTGCAGACAAGCTATAAATGATCAGATTTGTACAGGAGAGACGCAGTTGTGAAACATCTTTCCAAATGCGGGTCATGCTATTGTTTGCCACAAACTCACTTTGCAGACTAAAGATACATAAACATGATAAATACCTTCCAGAAGAGAGGGGATCTCAGACAGAGTTCATAATGAGTTCTCATATCACCCCCTAAGGTAACCTTAAAGGAAATGTATTGTAGTTTTGTATATATTTCCTTTTTTATTTATTAGTTGAATACATGTGAAAGTCTTCTATCTAGCCCATGGTTTACAGTTAATATGTTTTTCCTATGTCTCAATACCACTTGGTTTTAACTCCTATGATGCCAATGTAACGCAACTATGCAGCCTTCAGATTCAAGGGGTTTTACCCAGGGTGATGCCTTTAGCTACAGGCATCACCCCAGAACTGTTTGTTGGAGCAAAGGTCAACTTTCTTGTAATAACAACCAATGTGGCTAAACAGCTGCTCAGCAGTTATTTCAAGCAGTGGGAGGGGACTTCCCCCACCTCCCACCTTGGCTTGCCTGGGTTTTCCAATCCCACTAGGAGGCCCGAGCAAGCAGCTGGCACCCAAAACAATGGTGGTGCATTGTTTGGGGTGTCTCTGTCAAAAGAGCTAAGTCATCAAAATCTACAATTACGTCACAGTGACTTTCCAGCAGTAGTAATTGCAGATTTCGATGAGCAAGAAATTCCTGCAACTTGATTGACTCTTCTTTAACCACTTGCCTACCGAGCACTCCCTTCCTGCCCAAGCCATTTTTCTGCTTTCAGTGCTGTCGCACTTTGAATAACAATTGCGCAGTTGTGCTACACTATACCCAAACAATTTTTTTTTTCATTTTCTTCACACAAATAGAGCTTTATTTTGATGGTATTTAATCACTGCTGGTTTTTTTTTTTTTTTACTTTTTACAAAAAACAGACCAAAAATTTGGGGAAAAAAAGTTATTTTACTTTTTTTCTGTAAGTAAATTTTGTAACTAAGTAATTTTTCACATTCACTGATGTGGCTGATGAGGCGGCATAGATGGGCACTGATAGGATGAACTGGTGGGCATTGATGAGGTGGCACTTATGGGCACTGATGAGGCAGCACAGATGAGGAGGCAGTAAGTAGGGAAAATAGGCCTTCGCGCTACTAATCCAAAAACAGGGTTAAAAATACTTCTTCAATAAATCAATAAGAAAACAACATATAGAAAATATAAATAAATGATCAAAAATGTGCACATGCAAACATAAGGTGCAAGAAATGCAGCTGAACCTGATAGTGTACACAAACTACCCAGCAAAATTACAGTGAATAAATAGTCCTGCGCAAATCTACCAAAAGAGTCCTTTAAAAGTGCTAAGTGCTAGTGAATAGAAAATATAATATATCTAAAATATATATATATATAGAGCAAAAATATAAAAGTCCATATAGTGTAGTAAACAGGCACAAATGATGAAAAAATGGTGGAAAAAAATGGTGGATGAAAGCAGTAGTAAAATTCCAGGATTATAGGCTCTCAGAACTCTCACCTCACAATACAAGAAACAGGCACATCGGAAAGAAACTGGCCAACTTCACTCCTTGTCTCCAGCCACCAGGGGGGTCCTCCACTGCAGTAAGCTAAAAAGCGATGTTCTCCACACCGGGCCACAAGGGGGCCATATAATGCATGTAAACTATACTGTAGTAGCCAGGAAGACGTTCACAGAAGTATGCGGCTCAAATAAATAATAAAAAACATGGAGAGAGAGGGAAGGCTCTGATAGTGTAGTATTGGGTTAAAAAATAACGTTTTAATAGAAGAAATAAGTATCAGACTCTCACATTAAGCAAAATAAACAACAGCACAAGAAGTAAAATGGAGATACGGCGTCTTCCGCCAGTCCTACTTCACTTCCGGTACAACGTACGGCCACTCCCTACGTGTTGCGTCAACACGTGACTTCTTCAGGGGATTGTGATTAGCCGCTGTATAACTCCTTATATATAACCACACCGGAAGTGCCAAATTGGCCATTTTGGTAATGGTATTCAGGAAATAGACAAATGTGGACCGGAAATGTTGATTCAGCCATCTTGCTACTCCGGTTGAACATAACCGGAAGTATAAGTTACGCCATCTTGGTGCTCTCAGCAAAAACATAAATACAAACAAATGATCAAAGGGAAAAAAAGATATAGCAATAATAAGAAAAATGGCAACAAGGAGGATATAGCATTCCCCATGCACCACCTAACAACTCAACATAATAATTTAAAACCGCCAGCAAATGAATATATATATGTGTATAGATCTTAATACATCAATAATATATGGCCATAAACAAAGATAAATTATAGCTCAGCAAGAAAAATTTATAAAGCGTAGCTGAAGAAAATTACTTGAACAGTGGCAATATCTGCCTAAGGAATTAAAAAATAATAAAAAACCTTACAACGTCGGTAAATGAAAAATAAAAATAGTAAAAGTCATTAGAGTGACATCTGTGTCAAGACGTGGAAACGTATATAAAACTGGTAAATCACTACATGTAAAATCGCATACCGAAAATGAAGTAGGACTTTACATATAGAAAATATATATATGCGATAAATACAAAAGGATCACAAGCCAGTAGAGTAATATATTATAAAAATCACAATATATATTAAAAAAATTAAAAAATATATATATGTACCTATTCAATTAAAAATTACTTAAGAAACAGTTTAAATCAAAGTCCACATTGAGACCATCAGTGGGAAGATCTCATAGTGTATATCCACATGGATTGTTTTCGGCTAATCGTTCTGATTTTATGGCTGCCTCTCCACGATGGATTGTATCTCTCTATACCCCAAAATTGTAAGTGGGAATGGTCCCTATTATGCACCTGGTCAAAATGTCTAGAGACACTATGCTTGGGAAAACCTTTAAGAATATTTTGTATATGCTCTTTTAGTCTGACTCTCAAAGCTCTCTTGGTTCTTCCTATGTACTGTAAATTACAGCTACATTGCAAGCAATATACAACTCCCTCGGTATGACATCCTATAAAATCACGGATAGTGTATGGTTGTCCAGTAGTAGTAGATGCAAATTCAATTCTTTTGTTTTGAAATTTTTTTGACTGTCGACACGCAAAACAGTTTCTGCATGGGTTGAAACCTTTCCCCGTAAAAAAAGTATATCCCTTTCTGGGTGGTGGTTCTACCACTGATTTTGCAATAATATCCCTCAAAGTGGGAGCCCTCTTGTAAATAATATTCGGCTTATCTGGTAAAATGCTTCCCAAATTCCTATCTTTTTTCAGGACATGCCAATGACGCCGGACCAATCTAGATACTTCTTTATGCTGTACATTATAGTCCAATATTAGGGAAGGGAACTCATAATTAAACCTTTTATCTTTATTTTTCTGTCGGAGCATCATATTTCTATCCAATCTCTTCACTTGTTTGATTTCCATTTTAATTTGAGAGTCTTCATATCCCTTTTCCTTAAATCTAGCAGCTACAAGGTTAGCTTGTTCCAGGTAATCGTCAACCTTAGTACAATTTCTCCTTATTCTGACCAATTGTCCTTTGGGTATGTTATACAACCAAGGTTTAAAATGACAGCTATTTATAGAGAGATAGCTATTAGCATCAACGCTTTTGAAATGAGTTTTGGTAATAAATGCATTTCTTTCAAGGGAGATATTTAAATCTAAAAAATTAATCGACTTATCATCAATTTTCCATTCTAAATGAATATTCTTATCGTTGTTATTCAAACCACACAGATATTTTTCTAATGCGTCTGAACTACCATTCCAAACGATGATAACATCATCGATATATCTTTTATAAAGTGTCAGCTCTGCAGGCATATTTTTGTATACAGCATACTCCTCCCAATGTGTAATAAAGGCATTGGCCACACTGGGGGCAAATTTGGCACCCATAGCTATACCAATAGCTTGTCTGTAATATGTTTGGTTGTGCCAAAAATAATTATGTTTCAGACAAAAATCGAGGCACTTAATCAGAAACTTTCTTTGTTTACATTCCAGTGTCGTATAGGTTCTCAAAAGCCATTTTATGGCAGTGCACACTTCATGATGTGCTACAATAGTATATAGAGATGACACATCTGCCGTGGCCAAAATAGTTCTTCCTTCTAACACTGAAACGGTTTCCAATAGCTGTAATGTATGCTTAGTATTCTTCAAATATGCAGTAGTTTTCTGTATTGCTGGTTGAATATAAAAATCCAAGTACTCTCCCATTCTGGATGTAAGTGACTCAATGCTATTCACAATCGGTCTACCAGGTGGCTTTTCTCTATTCTTATGAATCTTTGGAATAATATAAATTATAGGTATTCTACAAGATTCAGGAATAAGGTATTTACTTTCTTTCTTATTGAGGATAGACATATTGCTTCCTAGATGAACTAATTGCTCCAATTCCTTTTTGTATTTGAGGGTAGGATTGCCTAATAATTTAATATATGTGTCTCCATCTTGCAATTGTCGATCCAATTCGCATGAGTATGCTTCATTGGACTGCACCTCCCTTATCTGCCGGCCGAATAACAATATCCTTTCTTTGTGCCAGTGATTTGATACCTTTCTTGAAATGTACTGGATCAAACACCTTTTTAATCCGTAGGGCTTCTAAATCATCAAGCACCAATTTTTTAAAAACTTCAATGTGCTGATTATTGGCCAACTGTGGATTAAATACCGAATTGTTACGTAATGTACTATGTTGTATTAAATTTTGTTTACTAGATGTCTCATAGGTGGACTTAATAGGGTTATTCATAATATATTTTTTGATGTTAATTTTCCTAATAAATTTTTGAATCCCTATATAAGTGTCAAACTTGTTAAGATTTTTAATAGGGGCATGTTTAAGGCCTTTGTCAAGAACAGCAAGTTCCTCAGGAGAGATAGAGGTATCACTCAGATTGATAACTCCTTCGCCAATCACTCTCTTTTGCGTTTGGATTCTCTTTCCCGCTCTACAGCCTCTCTTCTTTCTGGGCTGTCCCACACTCTGACGCTTTCCATTCTTCTTATGGGGGAGTGATACGGCTTATGCGGGGGTCTCCTTGGGGGGGATTCTCTCCTTCGGTATGTCTCCTGTGGTCTTCTGGGAGAGCGATCTCTCCTGTCTCGATCTAAAAAATGATCCTGTGTGTCTCGTGAATGCTGATAATAAGATTGCTCATAGTAAGGCTCCTCAGGATAATTCCTAAGGCCGCGTACACACGGGCGGATTGTCTGCCCAACTAAGTTCGTCAGACAATCCGACAGACAGTCCGTTCAACTTTTGAATGAACGGACTTGACCACACACGATGAACAGACAGTCCGCTGAAAGCTTGCACGATGACGTGTACAGCACGTACGACGGGACTAGAAATACGACGTCCAATACACTGCAATGCAACCTTCGGCGTGTAAATCCTTTCTGAGCATGCGCCATACTTAGTCCGTCCAACTTCTACTCACGAGCGGACTGTCCGCTGAAACCAAGTTTGGACGGACAAAATTACGGAAATTCCGAAAGTCTTAGTCCGTCAGACTGTCCGCTGAAAAAGTCCGCTGAAGCCCACACTCGAGCGGATTGTCCGCTGAAACACGGTTCAGCGGACTAAGTTGGGCAGACAATCCGCCCGTGTGTACGCGGCCTAATAGGTTCAAATCTATTATATGTAGACACAGGACTTCTATCCCTCCTTCCTTGATAATCATAATGTTGTGAAGGTCTTCTATTATCCCTTTGATTATGGTGCCAATTGTTATAAGGTTTCTAAAACTTTTTAAAAGGTTTCTTCCATCCTTTCTTTGGGGTATGTTGAATATAATTACCCCCATTAGTTTGATTATAATGAGATGTAGGTGTAATATATTGGTCATTGTAAGGTGGATCATACCTTCTAGGTGTCTCAGGGTAGCCCCTATTTTGTTGTACAAAAGGGGGTTTCCTTATTTCACATTCATTGTTATCCTTATCCCACCTGGGACCATTCACACCATTTTTTCATCATTTGTGCCTGTTTACTACACTATATGGACTTTTATATTTTTGCTCTATATATATATTTTTTAGATATATTATATTTTCTATTCACTAGCACTTAGCACTTTTAAAGGACTCTTTTGGTAGATTTGCGCAGGACTATTTATTCACAGATGAGGAGGCACTAATATGCCGCACTTATGAGCATTGATAGGTGGCACTAATATGTGGCACTGATGAGCACTGATAGGCGGCACTGATGGGCTCTGTTAGGTGGCACTGATGGGCACTAATAGGCAGCACTGGTGGGCACTGATAGGCGGCAATGGTGGGCACTGATGGGTGGCACTGGTGGGCACGGATAGGCGGCATGGATAGGCGGTACAGATTGGAACTGATGGGCATTGATGGGTGGCACTGATGGGTATTGATGGACAGCAGAGATGGGCATTGATGGGCAGCACTGATAGGTGGCACTATAATTGCCAGCAATGACTGCCATGGCTAATGGGCACTGTTTTGTGCCACTTGTGGGCAGTGTGGGCACTGATTGCTGCCACTGGTGGGCTCTGATCACTGGCATTGGTGGGCACTGCATGCTGGCATTGGTGGGCACTGTATTTTTACACTTTATATATTGTAATCAGGGCACTGATTACAATGTGCCCAGATTACTTCCCTAGCTGTCCCCCTGTGAGGAGATGCCGCTGTTTGGCTCTCCTCTCCTCATACTCTTTCAGTGTAAGGAGAGGAGATCCGATTACTGGCATATCCGTGTTTACATGTGACTGGCTGTGATTGGACACAGCTGATAACATGGTTAAAGAGCTGCGGCAACGTTTCTTTACACAGATCGGGGTCGCACCGTGTTCTAGCAATACAATGCAGCCACAATCACCACGCTGCGCGGCCCTGCGGGCACAAAAGCTGCACGCTAGCTTTATTGAGCACTAACAGCAGTGCAACATCTAAAGTGCTAACATGTTTCGGCTGAAGCCTTCCTCATAGCATTTTGGCTGTTAGTGTTAAAGATTTAGGAAGAAGCAATTGAGTTGCAGGCATTTCTTGCTATTTTAAAGTTTACGGGACACAACAAGCCTGAGCACCGTTATTCAAGCTCATCATTCTACAATCATGCTATAGAGCTTGGGTGAGTCTTGTTAGTCTGCCCACAAGTAACCAACAACATAATGGCCTCCGAGGCGGTGACAACTTTTTTGCTCCTTACCCAGTTTTCTGTCAAAACAGCCAACTCATCATGTATCATAGTGTAGACACTGCCGGTGTTCTGTGAAAACAGCCAAGTTATCAAAATCTGCAATTACTGCTGCTGGAGAGTCACCCGAAGTGACGTAATTGGAGATTTTGATGAGTTGGCTCTTTTGACAGAACACTGGAATCGGCTCTCGGATCTAACTTGGAAGCAGTGTCATGACATCACTTCTGGTTAACTAAAGTCTTAGCCCTTGTACACACGGTCGGACATTCTGACAACCAAATCCGTTGGATTTTGTTCCAACGGATTTTGTCCGAAACTGTTGCATACACACGGTCGGACAAAGTTGTCGGAAAATCCGATTGTACATAACGTGATGACATTATTTCGTTACGACGAGACTACGTTCAGGCTAGTAGCCAATAGCTTTGGTCTAGGAATTTGATCTGAGCATGCGTGGCACTTTGTCCGTCGGAGTAGGCTACACATGATAGGAGTATGTCCGATCAGAGCATTTTGTCGGAAAATTTTACCGGCAAGTTGGAAAAGTTGAAACAGTCCGATGGAGACCACACACAGTCGAAATATCCAACAAAACGGTCCGATAGGACACATTCCGTCGGAATCTCCGACCATGTGTACAAGGGCTAAAAGGCGCCAGATTTTAAATAAATGGCAGTATTGAAAACAGCCAAACTTGGCGTTTTCAGTGCTTTCAAGTGCAAAGGAGGGATTTGTGGTCTTATAGGCCCCAGATCGCCCCATAAAGAGTACCTGCCACTGCCTAGTACTGTCACAAGTGATGTGTACATTCCTTGTGACAGCAATAAAAGTATTAAAAAAAATTATAAATTAAAGGGACAGTGTAAAAAAAATCAAAAAAAAGTTGAATTTTTTTTTTAAAGCTCCCCATCCCTCCGTGCTCAAATGTAAACAGTGTTCAAACCACACAAGTGAGATATCGCTGTGATCGTTAGAGTAAGAGCAATAATTCTAACGCTAGAACTCCTTTGTAACTCTAAACAGGTAACTATTACATTTTTTTAAAGCCTGCTTATGGAGATTTTTAAGTACCGTCGTTCATCGCCATTCCACAAGGGCGTGATTTTAAAGCATGACATGTTATCTATTTACTTGGAGTAACATCATCTTTCACATTATACAAAAAATTGCATTTGAAAAACTGCTAAAATATTGCAACAGGTGCTATTTTATTCTCTAGGGTGCTAAGAAAATATATATAATATTTGGGGGTTCTAAGTCATTCTCTAGCAAAAAAAACACTAGACATGTGCAGAGTAAAATATTTCGTTTCGGAATTTCGTTTTCGTCTGAAAACTTAATTTATTTAGTTACTCCCGAAATTCGTTTTTATTTATTTCGTTTTTCGTTCAAAAATTGCATTCGTCCGAAAATCCACATGAATTACGGTCGAATCTGTCTTGGAAGGCTTATGGTGTCTGTCGAATGTATAAAGAAGATTCGACGGAGCTAACTATATAGCATACTTTAGAACCCTATTAAAGTCTATGGGACTCCAACGTTCAAAATCTAAAGTGCTAATTTTAAAGGCTAATTTGCAAGTTACTGTCCTAAAAAGTGTTTGGGGACCCGGGTCCTGCCCCAGGGGACATGTATCAATGCAAAAAAAAGTTTTAAAAACGGCCGTTTTTTCGGGAGCAGTGATTTTAATAATGATTAAAGTGAAACAATAAAAGTGTAATATTCCTTTAAATTTCGTAGGGGGGGGTTGTCTATAGTATGCCTGTGAAGGGGCGCATGTTTCCCGTGCTTAGAATTGTCCCTGCACAAAGTGTCATTTATGCAGGAAAAAAAGTCCTTTAAAATCACTCGCAGCTATAATGAATTGTCGGCTCCCGTAATACAGAGAACACTCATTGAAAGTCATTGATAAAAAAATAAATAAATAAATAAATAAAAAAAAAAGCGTGGGGGTCCCCCAAATTCAATTACCAGGCCCTTCAGGTCTGGTATGGATATTAAGGAGAACCCTGCCTCAAATTTAAGAAAAAATTTGACGTGGGGTTCCCCCTAAATATCCATAACCAGACCCTTCAGGTCTGGTATGGATATTAAGGGGAACCCCGCGTCAAATTAAAAAAAAAATTGATGTGGGGTTCCCCCTAAAAATCCATACCAGACCCTTTATCCGAGCACGCAACCTGGCAGGCCGCAGGAAAAGAGGGGGGGACGAGAAAGCGGCCCCCCCTCCCTCCTGAACCGTACCAGGCCACATGCCCTCAACATTGGGAGGATGCTTTGGGGGTCCGTGACCCCTCAAAGCACCTTGTCCCCATGTTGATGAGGACAAGGGCCTCATCCCCACAACCCTGGCCGGTGGTTGTGGAGGTCTGCGGGCGGGGGGCTTATCAGAATCTGGAAGCCCCCTTTAACAAGGGGACCCCCAGATCCCGGCCCCCCCCCTGTTTGAAATGGTAAGGGGGTACAAAAGTACCCCTACCATTTCACAAAGAAAGTGTAAAAAATGTTTAAATAAAACAAACACACTTTTTAAAAATTCCTTTATTAAAAATAAAAAAAGATTCCAGCGGCGGTAATCCACTCTTGCTATCCAGCGACGGACGGTCAGCTCTCCATCGATGTCTAATGTCATCCAGCGCAGCGCAGCATCCTTCTTCTGTCTCCTCCACGGAGACACTGGAGGCATTCCGGCGCTGACGTTTCTTATATACGGAGGGTGGGGCCACCCGTCACCTGACCCCGCCCCCCTCTGACGCAAGGGGAAACCCGGGGTTCCCCGTGACGTATGGGTGACCCCGCCCCCCTCTGATGTAACGGAAACCTGCCTGTGTTACATCAGAGGGGTGCGGGTCACCCCTACGTCACAGGGAACCCCGGGTTTCCCCTTGCGTCAGAGGGGGGCGGGGTCAGGTGACGGGTGGCCCCGCCCACCCTATATAAGAAACGTCAAGCCGCCGGAATGTCTGTAGTGTCTCCTCCACGGAGACAGAAGAAGGATGCTGCGCTGCGCTGGATGACATTAGACATCGATGGAGAGCTGACCGTCCGTCGCTGGATAGCAAGAGTGGATTACCGCCGCTGGAATCTTTTTTTTATTTTTAATAAAGGAATTTTTCAAAAGTTTGTTTGTTTTATTTAACCATTTTTTACACTTTCTTTGTGAAATGGTAGGGGTACTTTTGTACCCCCTTACCATTTCAAACAGGGGGGGGGCCGGGATCTGGGGGTCCCCTTGTTAAAGGGGGCTTCCAGATTCTGATAAGCCCCCCGCCCGCAGACCTCCACAACCACCGGCCAGGGTTGTGGGGATGAGGCCCTTGTCCTCATCAACATGGGGACAAGGTGCTTTGAGGGGTCACGGACCCCCAAAGCATCCTCCCAATGTTGAGGGCATGTGGCCTGGTACGGTTCAGGAGGGAGGGGGGGCCGCTCTCTCGTCCCCCCCTCTTTTCCTGCGGCCTGCCAGGTTGCGTGCTCGGATAAAGGGTCTGGTATGGATTTTTAGGGGGAACCCCATGTCAATTTTTTTTTAAATTTGATGCGGGGTTCCCCTTAATATCCATACCAGACCTGAAGGGTCTGGTTATGGATATTTAGGGGGAACCCCACGTCAAATTTTTTCTTAAATTTGAGGCAGGGTTCCCCTTAATATCCATACCAGACCTGAAGGGCCTGGAAATTGAATTTGGGGGACCCCCACGCTTTTTTTTTAATTTATTTATTTATTTTTTTATCAATGACTTTCAATGAGTGTTCTCTGTATTACGGGAGCCGACAATTCATTATAGCTGCGAGTGATTTTAAAGGACTTTTTTTCCTGCATAAATGACACTTTGTGCAGGGACAATTCTAAGCACGGGAAACATGCGCCCCTTCACAGGCATACTATAGACAACCCCCCCCCCTACGAAATTTAAAGGAATATTACACTTTTATTGTTTCACTTTAATCATTATTAAAATCACTGCTCCCGAAAAAACGGCCGTTTTTAAAACTTTTTTTTGCATTGATACATGTCCCCTGGGGCAGGACCCGGGTCCCCAAACACTTTTTAGGACAGTAACTTGCAGAATCTTTTCTCTCTGTCAAATCTTTTTTCTCTGTCGAATATTTTCTCTATATAATCTTGGACTAATAGAGGTAAGGTTAAGCACATTCGACCACAGGTTCTATAGACAGATTGTTATCGTCAGAGTCATGTCGAATCTCCTATTCTATATCGAACTGTTGTAACAATGAAAACGAAAATAAAGCATTTATTTATGTCGGATCTTTCGTTTTTCGGATTTTGTGCTTTCGTTATCGTTTGTCAAAACGAAAACGAAAATAGCTGAAATTCGGACGAAAATGCATTCGGACGAAAACGAATGCACATGTCTAAAAAACACTGATTTTAACTTGTAAACAACAAGTGTCTACAAAAAGCTTAGGTGTGAAGGGGTTAAAGGCCTATTTTGAACAGAGGTCTGAACTTTCTCCACACAAGAGAACAGTGGTTTATTCCTTATCAGATGACTTGATCTAAACTTTCAGTCAAAGTATTGCCTCAAAGCAGGTGGATTCTGCTGTGCTGACCTGTTAACCCCCAGTACTCTGAGAATCCATTGTCATCTATTATTTTATATTTAAAGATTATATAAATGTATGTACCGTATATTGTCCCCTGGGTCTGTTCTACAGTTGTCATTTTTAAGTCGTTTTTGTAGTATATTTTATTTTTCAGAATACTCCCCCAGTGATTTCTTACAATGCCTCAGTGAGTTGCTTTTTCATTTTGTTCACAAACACTGTGACAATAGAGTTTGGATATAATATCTGCATTTTAATAGTTTTTCTTCCGTTGCATTAGACTTTAGAATACATTTGCATCGAATAGAAATCTTTCTTTGCCAAATATCTAGTGAAATGTGTCTTAATCTAAGCATGAGCAGATTTTAGGCACAAGGACAACACTAGATTTTCAGGCACAAGCGGGTTCACTGTTTAGGAGTCTTTAACTAATTGAATAAGGATGGACAAGATGCATCCTCTATAACTTAATTTATGTAGCTCCCTGAGCTCTCTCTAGTGGACTTTATCTGCTAGGGTTCACTGTTAGCTTGACACTAAAGTTGGGTATACACTATAAGAAAATCGGAAGCAAAATTCTGTACAAGGCACGATCATTCGATTTTCGTATAGTGTGTACGCAACTTTTGACATCTGATTCAGACTGTGCAAATGAAAATTTCTGAATGGACAAAGTCCAAAATTGTTCTGGCACAAGGACAGAATGAATGATTTTCATTAAATGTGTATTTGCTTTCACTCAGTTTTCATAAGAGAAAAATCAGATACGAAAGACTGCGCATGATCAGAAACAATAAACAACAAAAAGAAAAGTTTTTGTTGTTCAAGAATTTTTGTACATTTTGTTTCCTTCCTCAGTTCTGACTTGCTGTGAAACATCGAACAAACCCAGCTGATCATTCGCCCAATTTTCTCATAGCGTGCACCCAGCTTAACAGTTCTGGTCTGTATGTGGAGGGCCCTTTTAAAAAAGTAATCAGTGCTATGTCAACATGAACACACCTTGATCTCTACTATATGTTGAAAAATATGATGACTGTGTTAGTTGCATTTACAGTAACTACAATAAGAGCAACTAGTCAAAAATGTTGCTATGTCACATTTCAGAAAAAAAAAGTCTTTCTTAATATTTTAAATATTACAATTTTTTTAATCTAGTTATTTTGTTTCATTAAATTAAGTTAATTCATTCAATCCATATTTGGGATTCATATTCAGAATTAGTTTGATGTCTTTTTTAGAATTTTCTTTGAATTTACTGATTGTTTTGATTCTAAACGTTCGAATCGATAAATTTTGCATTTTTCTTTATTTGAATGTGGCATTGTGATCAAATGATTACAATGACTCTTTAAATGACCTTTGGCTTAACAAAAACAGCATTATTTTGAAATGGTATTCTAATAACACACATTGGGGCTGATTTGCAAGCACTTTGTGCCATGAGTTGTGGCGCATGCTGATACACAATGGCTTTTTTTTAATTTACAAAACACAGCGCAATTCCCCATTTACTACAATATTCTCAGCGCACGGGAGCTGGCGATCGGTGCGCCATTATAGACATGGCGCACGCATTCTTCAACTAAAAGTTTAAAGAAGCTGGAAGTGCCAATATTATGGGGGTGATGTGGGTGATGTGAGGAAGTATAGTAATACTTGCCCAAGTAACAAATATGGCCAAAATAGAATGAGAAATCAACTTTTTCTGAACAAGCCTGCTGCGCCTGCAAGTACACTTAGAACTGCATGAGGTCAATTTATGCACTGAGCATGCACAAGCGGCATTTGCGTACGTTCAAATGCTTTAGTTCACTGCGCCGGCAAAATCTTATTCAATGTCAATCAACGTAAATGCATTTTCATAGGTTGAACGGGTGCACCTCTAAACTTGACTTTTTTTTTACGGTGGTTCACTTTTATGTTTTTTTTAAGGATATTTGCACACAGGTCATGTTAGCATTAGGGATGAGCAGGCAATACACATAAACGGTCATTGTTAAAAACAGCATTAAGAAAAAAATGCGTGGGGGTCCCCCGAAATTCCAAACAGGCCCTTCAGGTCTGGTATGGATATTAAGGGGAACCCCACGCCAATTTTAAAAAAAATGGCGTGTGGGCCCCACTCAAAATCCATACCAGACCCTTATCTGAGCCCCCCAAAGCACCTTGTCCCCATGTTGTTGGGGACAAGGGCCTCATCCCCACAACCTTTGCCCGGTGGTTGTGGGGGTCTGTGGGCGGGGGGCTTATCAGAATGTGGAGGCCCCTTTAATAAGGGGGCCCCAGATCCCACCCCCCTGTGTGAAATGGTAAGGCGGTACAAAAGTACCCCTATCATTTCACAAAAAAAGTGTAAAAAAATTTAAAAATGACAAGAGACCCGTTTTTGACAATTCCTTTATTTAAAGTCTTCTTCTTTCCATCTTCTTTGGGTCTTCTTCCTTTTTCCTTCCTTCATCCTTCGGTTTCTTCCTCCATCTTCTTCTTCCTCTGCTTCTTCCTCCGATCCTCTGCTTCTTGCTCTGATGTTCTTGTCTGGCATCTTCCTCCACGCCGTCTTCTTCCCCACTTTGTTCTTGGGCCACTCCACATCAATGGGAGGCTCCCGCTGTGTGAGGCTTCTCTTCTTCTGACACTTCTATAACGGAACCGTGCGTCAGAGGGGGGCAGGGTCACCGGGTGGACTGCCCTCCGTTATATAAGAAGTGTCAGAAGAAGAGAAGCATCACACAGCGGGAACATCCCATTGATGCGGAGCCCAAGAACGAATCAGGGAAGAAGACGCCAGGCGAGAACACTGGCGCAAGAAGCATAGGATCAGAGGAAGAAGATGGAGAAAGAAACCGAAGGATGAAGGAAGGAAGAAGACCCAAAGAAGATATAAAGAAGAAGACTTAAAATAAAGGAATTGTCAAAAATGGTCTCTTGTCATTTTTAACATTTTTTTGTTAAATGGTAGGGTTAAGTACCCCCTTACCATTTCACACAGGGAGGGTGGGATCTGGGGTCCCCTTGTTAAACGGGGCTTCCATATTCTGATAAGCCCCCACCCGCAGACCCCCACAACCACCGGGCTACCCCCAAAGCACCCTCCCAATGTTGAGGGCATGTGGCCTGGTATGGTTCAGGAGGGGGGGCGCTCTCTCGCCCCCCCTCTTTTCCTGTGGCCTGCCAGGTTGCGTGCTCGGATAAGGGTCTGGTATGAATTTTGAGTGGGACCCCCACACCATTTTTTGTTACATTTTGGCGCGGGGTTCCCATTAATATCCATACCAAACCTAAGGGCCTGGTATGCTCTTGGAGGGGAACCCATGCTGGTTTTTTATTTAAAATTAAAGTCGCCTGGTCTGGGGGCGACTTAAAGTCGTGTTTTAAGCCGCCCCAAGTAGTGTTGAAGTCGCCCCAAGTCATGCTGTGTTTCATACTCAAGTCGTGTCCAAGTTACTCCCAAAGTCACGCTGGAAGTTGTGTTGCCCCTGTGATTCTTAACAGTGTGGGACTCTTAATGATATGGTGTGCGCTATTATCAATGACATATTATTATTGGTGTTGCGCATATGAGTGCACTGGTTCACACGCTCAATTAATGATTTATCCCCAGCACCAATTAAGGTATGAACCAGCGCAGCGCATTCATCTTTGTTAATGACCCCCACAGTCTTTTTAATCTTCATTAGAAATTGGTAGTTCAGATGAATTTTGTTATTCGGAGCATTTGGTAAACTTTGTTTATACTGTAGTTCGGTTATTTGGATATATATCCGATTCTCTGAATAATGAAAAATTATTTATAATAATAATAATATTTATGCGGAACGAAACTAACCGCACAGGTCTATAATTAGCACTATTGTCTCCAGCTTTTTCTTTTTACTATTAAATAATGTATCTTTTTTTTTTTTTTTTACCGTTTGTATGAAATCATATTTATAATTGTTTCCTAGTTTTTTTGTAATGCTGCATTCAAAATTGTAATTAACATTAAAAAAAATCTTAATTTCATTTGTAAAATAAACTTCCCCTTGGTTTTTAGCAAAGTCTTTTAAATACAAATGACAGACTGCAAAATAAAATTTGTACTTTTCCTACAGTAACGTTTGTTGTTTTACAAACTATATCTAATTGAACCGGAAACCTGTTTTTACTTTAACCTAGAAGGTTTTAGGTTTAGATATGCTAACCACATTTCCATTTATAAAGACACAGGAGGTAAAATCTATACACGTGCATATAGAATATAATATTGTTAATATGGGACAGCAAATACAAAAACACATAAAAACAACATTACAATAACAGAAAGATATACTCATTAAAAGTACACTGTATTTAAGCTTAATAGTGTCTTTATTATGTGCTCTTTTCATAGCCTATAGTATTTTGTCTGACCAGAATCATTCTCATAGTCCCATGAGCAGTGAACAATTATAATCTTATACGGGATATATTGTACCCTTTTTATATATTGTAGGATAAAGAGTTTTAGACCTTTCCAAGACTGTTGGATGTCACATACACACAGGGGATTATGTACAAAGAACATAGAAGTTCCCCTAATTGACCTGATGCCATAAAGAGGGTGCCTCAAAGATTAAACAGATATGTGGAGTCAATGTCACACTAGGTTCAAAGCAGTAGCTTCTAGGTTATCTGTCAAATGACATTAAGGACAATCATGTCTATCTGGTAGTTCAGGGCTTCTGTTCAAACTAAAGAGCTAGTAACACATATCTCAAGATTATATCATGCCTTTTCTATAAATGCAAAGCTAAAACTAATTGAATTTATTTTGAATACATCTTCCATGGAGTCAGTGAATGTAAATAAGACACAACCTCCACATGGGTGCATCACATTTTATTGATCTATATGGATCTCTGAGTTTCAGAAATCATTTTTATGTGGACAAATTGCTTACGTTTCTTGCTGTCTTTGCATCTATATTCTTATAGCTCACAATAAGAGCCCTGCAGAATAACCCCACGTTTCTATTTTTAACTTGTTTTTATTTTTTTTGATAAAGCAGTTTTGGCACCAAGATCTTGGCAATGCAATATTTTGATACAGAACTTGTATGTTACCTGTTCTTGGGCACCTGATTTAGCAAAAGATGAGTATTATGAAGAACAGTTTTTTAAGTATTGAAGGAAAGCCAAGTCTTATTGGATTTTTATAGTTGATGAGCATTTCTTATATGAAAATTAGCCCATACAAATCCATGGGTACCACATCAGAAATATCAAGAAATAACAACCGATAGGTATCTTAAATTAACTTTTGATGTACCCACCACATAATGCAGTTCCTAAATTCATACATTTTTATTGAACATATGTTACAATTAAAATTATATGAATTATAAAAACATATAGCCACCTGAGGCTGTTTCAGTTGTATCCCTTATCTATATAACCCCCTACTTATTTGCTACTCGTAACAGAAAATGATAACTCCAAGGTACATGATTTTAAATATACATATTTATCTGTATACAGATAAATATACAGATTATGTGGAGTACGTGGAAAAGATGGAAGGCGCTCTCCATGTGTGAGGCTATCAAATGTTACTGCTTCTTCAGGAAAATGATAGGAGTGTTAAAAAATAAAAGCAATCATTAAAATACATACTGTACACAAAACAATATACATATTTTGTTTACATTCATTTTAAACATATAGAAATACATACTTAAAGATTTTGATTGACCACCCTGTCATCTTCATCTGCCATCAAGATCTCCCCAGCAGAAACGGGGACATCCATGTAACTTGGCCATAGTTCCAGAAGCACTAATCAATTATAATCTTATTCAGAATATACTGTACGCTTTTTATTTGTTGTAGCATAAAGGGTTTAGGCCAGCCTTTCACAATCTCTTAAACATGGAGAAAGCCTTGAAAATGTTGCAGGTCTCTGCTAATAATTACTATATCTACAGCTCATGGTCACTGGGAAGAATACTCCTTAAAGGGGTTGTAAAGGTTTGTTTTTTTCTAAATAGGTTCCTTTAAGCTAGTGCATTGTTGGTTCAGTTACCTTTTCCTTCGATTTCCCTTCTAAATGTTTTTTTTCTTTGTTTTCTTTGTCTGAATTTCTCACTTCCTGTTTCTCCTCAGTAAGCTGTTCAGTAAGCTGTTCTGGCTGATTAAACACTGCTCGCATGGTGGTGTGAAGTTTACTGAGGAGAAACAGGAAGTGAGAAATTCAGAAAAAGAAAAAAAAAAACATTTAGAAGAGAAATCGAAGGAAAAGGAAAGTTAACCAACAATGCACTAGCTTAAAGGAACGTAATAAAAAAAAAAAAAAAAAAAGCTTTACAACCCCATTAAGGCTGGTACACAAGGGCCAAATATCGGCTCTCTGAGCTTTTGTTGAACTGGCATGCTGGAAAACCAGTGGGGGGGGGAGCGGTACCCTTGTCCACACACAATAGCTCAGTGAGAAGATTGCTGTACTAACATCACAAAGTTAGTACAGCAGAGCTCATCACAAGTTCTTTTAATTTTTTTTTTCGTTCAGCCCACTGAGTTGAACAAAAAAAAACTGCCTGTGTGTACCAGGTTTTACATTTGTGGTCCCTGGGAATAACCCCCTTACAGAATAGCTAAAAAGATCATTGTTGATAGTGCTTTTTTTTTATCTGAGAGGCAGGAATTGTCTATTGCTCAAGGAACCTTTGGCAACCTCTGGAGGAACCCTAGTTGAAAAAGGCTGGTTTAGGCCTTCCCTAGACTGTTAAATGTCACCCTGACATAGAGAATTATGTACAAAAAACACAGAGGTTTGCCTATTTAAAATTATACCATAAAGAGGTAATAAAGATGTGATTTATCACTGTGTCATCTCCTAAACAGGGGCGGACTGACAACTCATGGGGCCCCCGGGCAATAGGAGATTATGGGGCCCCCGGGCAATAGGAGAAGATTATGGGGCTCTCGGGCAATAGGAGAAGATTATGGGGCCCCCAGGCAATAGGAGATTATGGGACCCCCAGGCAATAGATTACGGGGCCACACAGTATACACACACACACATACTGTATACACACACAGATTACACATACACACACTGAAAGGTACTGGAGAGGTGGGGCAGCTATAATCTTGGGATTTAAAAAAAAATAGATTTTACATACTGTCCCTGGTTTTATTGAGGTTGGCAACCCTGATGGGGCCCCTTGGTGGCATGGGGCCCTCGGGCAGTGCCCAAGCGCCCAAATGGTCAGTCTGCCCCTGCTCCTAAACCATCAAGCGCACTCTCTTTTTGGTAGAAACAGGGGCATATCCATCCAACTTTGATAATATGGTGCCCCAAATGTGAATAGATCTGTAAATAGAAGATAAAATCAACGTATACTCCTCAATCTGTCACAAATTATTAATCCAACAATACCCTAAAATGTGCCAATTTTATAAAAAAAAGAGAGTAATATATACATTTAGATATTATAGTCTGGTTAAAGGAGGAATTGTATATATACATTCAGTGGAATGTAATAGGGCACAATGGTCAATTGCATCCTTATATAAATGTTTCTATATAATGCATGTAATGATGTAAATTAAAGGTGTATTTTTTCTATATGCATTTTAACCACTTGCCGACAATATACTGTAGATATACGGCGGCAAGGCGATTCTCCTGCATAGGATCATGTACCTAGTACAGTATCTCACAAAAGTGAGTACACCCTTCACATTTTTGCAAATATTTTATTGTATCTTTTCATGTGACAACACTGACACTTTGCTACAATGTAAAGTAGTGAGTGTACAGCTTGTATAACAGTGTAAATTTGCTGTCCCCTCAAAATAAGCCATTAATGTCTAAACCGCTGGCAACAAAAGTGAGTACACCCCTAAGTGAAAATGACCCTTCCTCCCTGTTGTCATGTGACTCATTAGTGTTACAAGGTCTCAGGTGTGAATGGGGAGTAGGTGTGTTAAATTTGGTGTTATTACTCTCATTGGAAGTTCAACATGGCACCTCATGACAACGGATGAGCTTTGAGTTCAAGTCAAACTCATGTTTAACTTGAACATTGCCTGTTCGGCGAACAGTGAACAATTTGGGGTGTTCGCGGCAAATTCGAAAATCCGTGGAACACCCTGTTTAAAGGCTAATATGCAAGTTACTGTCCTAAAAAGTGTTTGTGGGACCTGGGTCCGGCCCCAGGGGACATGTATCAATGCAAAAAAAGCTTTAAAAATGGTTGTTTTTTCGGGAGCAGTGATTTTAATAATGCTTAACGTGAAACAATAAAAGTGTAATATTCCTTTAAATTTTGTACCTGGGGGGTGTCTATAGTATGCTTGTGAAGGGACGCATGTTTCCCGCGCTTAGAACTGTCCCTGCACAAAGTGTCATTTCTGCAGGAAAAAAAGTCATTTAAAATCACTCGCGGCTATAATGAATTGTCGGCTCCTATAAAGAGAAAACTCATTGAAAGTCATTGATAAAAAAATAAAAAGCGTGGTGTTCCCGCAGATTCAATTACCAGGCCCTTCATGTTTGGTATGGACATTAAGGGGAGCCCCGCATCAAATTAAAAAAATAATAATGTGGGGTCCCCCCTAAAAATCCATACCGCCCCCTCTGACGCAAGCGGGGAAGCCTGGCTTCCCCAATGATGTGTGGGTGGCCCTGCCCCTCTCTGATGTAACGGAAACCTGCGTTAGATCAGAGGGGGCAGGGTCACCCATACGTCAGGGTGACTTCCTGACTTGGTGATGAGAAGGAACCCCCTATAGAACCTGCAAAACCACCACAAACCCAACTGAGCATCCTGTGAAAGATTGGATTGAGCCTGATGCCCGAGACACCCAGACCCGAGAATGAACTGCTTGTGAAATGAGAGTATACGTGGGGGAAAAGGAACAAGGCCTGGCTCGAGGAACCCCTGCAAATGATGGCCGAGAAGATCGAAATACTTCAACGAACACCAGTGAAAAAGCTCAGTGACCTGCCCCCAATCCCTGGCCTACCCATACTTGATCTGGGGAAGTGAGTGGGCGAGTGCCAAAAAAGACCACAAGCAGGAGTGTGAAATGTTGGATACCTGATGGATGTGATGGAGTAAGCAGATAAGGCCCATGCACCATGGCAATAACATTGTCAAACATGGAGAAACCATGCCAGACACAGGACACTGGTCCCACCGGATACCATCGAGTCATGCTTCATCCTGAGACCTAACAGCCGAGTCAGAATCCTGAACCGAGGAAGGAGGGCCAGACTCCATCCTGGGGAAATAGTCCCATGGAATGATAAAGACATACCCAAAGGGACTGAAGCCCCTCTCTGCCTACCTAAGAATAAAACATGAGCATAAATGTCAAGACCACTACATGTAAATGAACCTGACAACGGACCCCCCCACCCTCGTGTAAGTGGTACGTGAACCCCAGTAACCTGCAGCGCAGAGACAGGTAATTAACTGAAAAACTCAGGGCTAGTGTACCCACAGGCCGTGGTGGGTAGTTGTATAGATGTGGTGAATGAACATGCATCGCATGACGTATGGTATACGGGCAAAAAGATTATGGACAACAATCAATTAACAAACGAAACCTCAGCCCGTATGGAGCTGTAGATGTGACAAATCCTGATGTGTGAGCCCTAGCTAACTGACCCAGGTACAAACATGAACACAGATATGATGAGACATGACAATCAACGAAGACGAAAACTACCAGAGTATGCCATAAGTGAACAACGCCCCTCTGAGAAACTCTGAGGCAGAAACGCTATGACAGAAAAACTATGACAGAAACACTATGACAGAAACACCATGACAAAACGCCATGGCAGAAAAAAATGCCATGACAGAAATGCTGAAACTTAATGCTGATGCAGCACTGTAGTGACAGAAAACCAGGGCAGAAACGCAATGACAGCAATACTAAGACTGAAACGCTGAGGCAGAAATGCAATGATAGAAATCCTGGGGCAGAAACGCTATGACAGAAAGCTTAGACAGCAATGCAACGGCAGAAATCCTGGCCAGAAATGCAATGACAAACCACGCTGAGACTGAAATGCAATGACAGAAATCCTGGGGCAGAAAGCTATGACCGAAATGCTAAGACTGAAGGCCGAGCCAGAATACAGAGACTGAACGGCGAGCCAGAAATACTGAGACTGAAACGCCGAGCCAGAAAAAGCTGGGCAGAACACTATGCATAAATGCACGCCATGACAGAAATGCTGGGGCAGAACACTATGACAGAAATACTGGGGCAGAGACGCAAAAAACAGAGATGCTGAGGTAGAGACACAATGACAGAAATTCTGAGGCAGAACGCATTGACAGAAATGCTGGGGCAGAACGCAAAGACGGAAATGCCAGGCTGAACGCTTATGACGGAAATGCTGGGATAGAACGCTATGGTAGACATCCTGGGCCAGAAAATGCTATAACAGAAACCCTGGGGCAGATGCTGTAACAGAAATGCTGGACAGCATGCTGGGGCGGAACACTGTGACAGAAATGCTGGTCTGGGACACTGACAGAAATGCTGGGGTGGAACCCTGTGACAGAAAACCTAGGGCGGACACTGACAGAAATCCTGGAGCAGAAACGCTATGACAGCAACCCTGAGGCAGAAAAGCTATGACAGAAATCCTAAGCTTGAAAAATTTCAAAGTAACTTTCAATTTAAGTGGACTACAACTGCGTTGAGATATTTGGGGACAAATATACCCCCCAAAATGTCCCAAATATTCAAACTAAATTTTCCGCCCCTGTTAAAAGATACAAGGGCACTACTTAATAAATGGAATCTGGGATTACATTCATGGATAGGGAGGTGTAACATCATTAAGATGTGTGTTCTTCCCAAATTCTTATATCCTCTGCAAGCATTACCGATCTATATTCCCTCTAAATATTTTGATCAGGTGGCAACAATGATCTCTGAATTTATCTGGGCTCATAAATGACCGAGATTGAATAGAAAACAGCTTTCATACCCTAAAACTTGTGGCGGCCTGGCAATACATTTAACGAGGCGAATTAATTGGAACTGACATCAAAAAACTAAACTATGGCCAAGACTGGAACAATCTCAGAGTAGTATCTTACTCACTAGCGCACCATGGTGCCACTCGTTAATGTCAAATGATATAAAAAAAAATCAGACGGTAGGATTAACCGTGCGGATATGTAGGACACTCTTTACAAAATACTCTCTTACGTCAACATACTTCCTACTGTACTCATTCCTGGGGAACCCAGTGTTCCCTCCAGGAATCCAAGATTCAGTTTTTTATTTAATAAGACAAAATGTTCATTTTCGGGTATCTCATTTCAGGTCGAATAATAAATGGCCGTCAATGACTTATGGATAAAACAGGAAGATATAGATTAGATCATTGTAGATCCCTACAGCTGACCCATTTTCTAAGATCTGTGCTCCCCCCCCCCCCAGATAGTTTCAGTGAAAATCAGGCTAGGTTTGAGACCTATTGTACAGAAAAGGGGGTAATGCTACATGCACTATCGGCTGTATATAAACTAATGATCACACCATCGGAGAATTACCACCTACCATGCCTTAGGGAATGGGAATCGGATATTGAGCATGAGTTTACAGCACGCCAACAGCAAAACATTATTAGTCTTATACATGGGACTATTATAAGTACCAGCATACAAGACACACATTTTAAAGTGGTTACCAGATGGTATCAAACGCCTGTAAAACTTCAAAAGATATATCCCTCGTTATCGGAGCAGTGTTGGTGGTGTCAAGAGGATAGGGGAACAATCCTTCACCTACTATGGGCATGCCCAAATTAGAACATTTCTGGAAGAAGATCTGACAAATAGCTCAAAACTTTATGGAATACTTAATTCCAAATGACCCAGCTCTTTTTCTGCTTCATGTAGCTAACATACCAAGCAGAAAATATAAAAAATCTGTTCTCTGTCATCTTTTTATCGCTGCTAAGGCATGTATTCCTTTATGCTGGAAATCTACACAAGCACTATCTATTGGTATGTGGTTTAATGAAGTAGAGGAAATTAAAAAAATGGAGGAATTAATCTGCACAAAACGCCATCAAAAGGAACTATATATTAAAACTTGGACACCTTGGAATATATATATTTTTTCCAATGAGGGACAGACCCTGTTTGAAAGTGATAGGGCAGACTAAATAAAGTTAATTTAAAAGGTACCATTTAGATTAACAGTGTAAAGGGATTTCACTTGAGATTGAGTAGCATGGGGACGGGAGTGCACTCGCCACCTCCGGGTTCTTTTTTTTTCTTCTTTATGTGTTTTGGGGTGTTAAATGAGGGGAAAATTTGAGGCAAGAAGTACTGGGACATTCGTAGTAACAGGATATAATTTAATGGTATAGACATTTAGTTATGGAGAGATAGAATAAAAGAATTGATTGATGGGAATGGTGGTGAGGTATATTATATATTACACTAAGGATTGAAATTATGGGATTTAGAGGAGCGATATTAATTCGATATATATGTTTGAACGGTCGATATTATCATTATATGTACCTCCAAATATTAAGAAAAGATGTGTTTCTTCTGTTCTATTCTGTTTTGGTATTTTTCTATAAAAAAATAAATAAAAGATTTAAGGAAAGAAACGCTATGACAGAAATCCTCGGGCAGAATGCTAAATCAGACATGCTGGGCAGAACACTAAGACAGAAATGAAGGGCATAATGCTATGACAGACATGCTGGGCAGAACGCTATGACAGACATGCTGGGCAGAACACTATGACAGACATGCCGGGGCAGAACGCTATGACTGAAATCCTGGGGCAGAATCCTATGACAGACATGCTGAGCGGAATGCTATGATAGAAATCCAGGGGCAGAAACACTATGACAGAAATCCAGGGGCAGAAACACTATGACAGAAATCCAGGGGCAGAAACACTATGATAGAAATCCAGGGGCAGAAATACTATGACAGAAATCCGGGGGCAGAAACGCTATGACAGAAATCTACGGACAGAAACGCTATGACAGAAATCCAGGGGCAGAAACGCTATGACAGACATGCCGGGGCAGAATGCTGTAATAGGAATCCAGGAGCAGAAACACTATGACCGCCATGCTGGACAGAGCGCTATGACAGAAATGCTAGACAGAACGCTATGACAGAAATGCTGGACAGAACGCTATGACAGAAATGCTGGACAGAACGTTATGACAGAAACGCTGGAAAGAACGCCATGACAGAAACACTGGACAGAACGCTAAGACAGAAATTCTGGACATAACGCTATGACAGAAATGCTGGACAGAACGCCATGACAGAAATCCTGGACAGAACGCTATGACAGAAACGCTGGACAGAACGCTATGATAGAAACGCTGGACAGAACTATATGACAGAAATGCTGGGCAGATCGCTATGACAGAAATGCTGGACAGAACGCTATGACAGAAATGCTGGACTAAACGCTATGACCTAAATGCTGGGCAGAACGCTATGACAGAAATGCTGGACAGAACGCTATGACAGAAATGCTAGACAGAACGCTATGACAGAAATGCTGGACAGAACGCTATGACAGAAACGCTGGACAGAACGCCATGACAGAATGCTATGATAGAAAAGCTGGACAGAACGCTATGACAGAAATGCTGGACTGAACGCTATGACCGAAATGCTCAGCAGAATGCTATGACAGAAATGCTGGACAGAACACTATGACAGAAACGCTGGACAGAACGCCATGACAGAATGCTAAGATAGAAATGCTGGACAGAACGCTATGACAGAAATGCTGGACTGAACGCTATGACCGAAATGCTGGGCAGAATGCTATGACAGAAATGCTGGACAGAACACTATGACAGAAACGCTGGACAGAACGCTATAACAGAAATGCTGGACAGAACGCTATGACAGAAACGCTGGACAGAACGCTATGATAGAAACGCTGGACAGAACGCTATGACAGAAATGCTGGACTGAACACTCTGACTGAAATGCTGGGCAGAACGGTATGACAGAAATGCTGGGCAGAACGCTGCCCGTGATAGAAAACACTGACCAAAGAAAGTAAAATAACAAGTAAAAGCAGCAAACCTGGCAGACCTGTCACCTCACATTACCATGACTGCTGTGGGTGGTCTGGCATCCTCTGACACTGCTGCAGAGATGCCAGTTTATGGGGAGGAAAGGAGTGATGGGTGGGTGACCGCCCATCCCTCAGTGAGCACCGGGACCCACCAGGCGTGTGGCCCCCTTGTGGGAATTAAATTTATGAGCATGGGGAGCAGAGCCAGCTGATCAGCCAATCCCCCCAGCGTCAGAGGGAGCGGGGTCAGGTGACGGGTGGCCCGCCCTCCTAATATAAGAAACATCCGCGCTGGGATCCCCGCAGTGTCTCAGCAGTGGAGACAGAAGACGGATGCATGTATGGACAGCGCTGGACTGAAAACCATCCGTCGCTGGATCAGATCAGCCATCGCTGGACCCCAGAGAGATGATCATCCATCGCTGGATATCAAGAGTGTATTAGCACCACTGGAATCTTTTTTTTATTTTTAATAAAGGAATTTTTCAAAAGTGTGCTTGTCTTATTTAACCATTTTTACACTTTCTTTGTGAAATGGTAGGGGTACTTTTGTACCCCCTTACCATTTCAAACAGGGGGGGCCGGGATCTGGGGGATCCCTTGTTAAAGGGGGCTTCCAGATTCTGATAAGCCCCAGCTCGCAGACCCCCACAACCACCGGCCAGGGTTGTGGGGATGAGGCCCTTGTCCCCATCAACATGGGGACATGGTGCTTTAAGGGGTCACGGACCCCCAAAGCATCCTCCCAATGTTGAGGGCTTGTGGCCTGGTACGGTTCAGGAGGGGGGCGCTCTCTCGTTCCCCCTCTTTTCCTGCAGCCTGCCAGGTTGCGTGGTCGGATAAAGGGTCTGGTATGGATTTTTAGGGGGACCCCACGTCAATTATTTTTTTGTTAATTTGATGCAGGGTTCCCCTTAATATCCAGACCTGAAGGGCCTGGTAATTGAATTTAGGGGATTCAATGAATGAATTGTCGGCTAATACAGAGAACACTCGTTGAGTGTTAGTGAGAAAAAGGCCTTCGCACTACTACCCTGTTTCCCCTAAAATAAGACCTAGCGTAATTGTCGGTGTTGGCTGCAATATAAGCCCTACCACCCAAATAAGCCCTACTCTGTTTCCTCAAAAATAAGCCCTTTTATTGCAGCTATCACCGACAATCACACTAGGTCTTATTTTAGGGTAAACAGGGTATTTACAGGTCAAGCTGATCAATAAACAACAGGGTAAATATACCTCATATATAAAAAATCAATATAGAAAATAAATAAATAATGCATAAAATAAATAATACAATAAATAAGTGCACGTGCAAGTATCACAATAAGGTGCTAGAAACTGCAGCTGAACCTGATTACATTACACAAAACTACCAGACGAAAATCAAAAGTGAAAAGTGTTCCTGCGCAAATCTACCAAAAATCCTATATAAAGTGCTACGTGCTAATGAATAATATAAAAAAAATAATGAAATATATAGAAAGCAGTTCCGAGTTTTTATAAGTACCGTTTTTGCCTGCTCTTTTCCCAATTGGTGCCAGTGAACAAGACTTTGATATCCATCATATGGACTTTGTTTTTTGCCTGCTTTCTATATATTTAATTATTTTTTATATTGTTCATTAGCACGTAGCACTTTATATAGGATTTTTGGTAGATTTGTGCAGGACCACTTTTCACTTTTGATACTCATTGAGTGTTCTCTGTATTGTGGGAGCCGACAATGGAAAGTGATTTTAAAAGACTTTTTTTCCTTGCGAAATGACACTTTGTGCAGGGACAGTTCTAAGCACGGGAAGCATGCGCCCCTTCACAGGCATACTATAGACACCCCCAGGTATGAAATTTAAAGGAATATTACACTTTTATTGTTTCAATTTAATCATTATTAAAATCGCTGCTCCTGAAAAAAACGGCAGTTTTTAAAACTTTCTTTTGCATTGATCCATGTCCCCTGGGGCAGGGCCTGGGTCCCCAAACACTTTTTAGGACAGTAACTTGCATATTAGCCTTTAAAATTAGCACTTTAGATTTCTCCCATAGACTTGTACTGGGTGTTCCGGCTTTTCGAATTTGCAGCGAACAGCCCAAATTGTTCACTGTTCGCTAAACAGGCGAACAGACAATGTTCGAGTCGAAAATGAGTTTGACTCGAACTCGAAGCTCATCCCTAGTTAGGAACATTCGTACATTGGGTAGGTGGTAAAGCATGTTACTAGTTAGGAAATTTCAATCACTTAACGATACAGCATCTTTATTCTTATAACGGAAGGTATGGCCATTTGAAGTATGTGTCCCGTAGACTTCCAGCTGGGATGTTAAGTCTAGACATACCCTATGGAACAGTGTTCCGTTCATTACGCTCTCGCCCCTTGTGCATTGGATGACTGTCTTGTTCCCCATCAAGGTGGGCTCTGTTATGTGTTTTTTAACTAGTCCTGGAGGGTATGTTATCTTCTGAACTAAGTAGCCCGCTATATGTGGTGAAAGTACGAAAAGGATGGAAAGAGGAGAAAAGAAGGGTGGAAAAGAGAAAGGGTAGGAATAGATCAGGTGGAGAGAATGATGAAAAAAAGAAGAATAGGAAGTCCTGCTGCAATGCTACTCTTAACAAATTTTGATCAGGTCCTACAAAGGTGTTAGGGATATGTGCATGTAGTCAGCCCATGGTTCCCAGGTGGCCTTAAATTTTTCAACTGTGTCTTGAAGGATACTGACCATCTTTTCCTGGGCCATGATCCATAATATTTTTGTTTGGCCTGGGTACTTAAAACAGTGGGCTTTTTCCATGCTTTCGCTATCGTCAGTTTGGCTCCCAGGAGGATGGAGTGAATGAGGCTCCTCTTACTTTAGTGGTCTTTTCGACTGGAAAGTTCAGCAATGCTATGTGAGGAATGGACAGACCAGTGGTCTTTCTGATTATCATAAAAATTCTATCTCAGAATTCCCTTAGCTTTGGACATTCCCACCATATGTGGACCATGGATCCTATATGTATGCACCCTCTGAAACATAGGGGGGTTGATGGATACAATTTTGCTAGTCTTGTTAGAACTTTTAAGTCTGCCTCCATCAGGGACGTGTTAAGTATACCTCGGTTTGACCATGTTATTGCTCTGTGCCATTCATTCAACTCCCATTTCTATTGGAGATTTTGCTCCCAGGCCAACGTATAGCTTGTTTTAGTGTGCACTACTGAAAGTGACTCATATATCATTGAAATGCCTTCCCTCTGCTCCGTAATCTGGCCGCACCAGCATTCATATGGTGTGATGCTGGGTGGTAAAGGTTTGGCTCACCAAATGGAGTGTAGGAATTGTGAGATTTGCCCTCCCCTTAGCTAGTCTTCGAACCCCAGAAAAAGCCAATAATTTTTGCTTGGAAGCATCACAGGTGGTTTGTTTTAATAGGTATGGGTAAGGATCGAAAAAGGTATTATAGGATTTATGGGTGCAATCTGATTCCGATTTTTTAAATAATGGTGGGTAGTTGGTTAGTTGGTTGCATATTTGATCTATTCTATGTGGTAGGTGCACCCCTTAAGGAATGTTATTTTCATTCCAAGAAAAAGAAAGTAGCTTTTTAACTGGGAGACTAAGATTTATGTTGAGGGCCTGTGATTTTGACATGTTGACAATGAGTCCCGAGATTTTTTCAAAGTCATTCAATGGTCGGCAGACATTTGGTAGTGAGACAAGTATCGATGTGATGAAGAGGAGCAGGTCATCTGCAAAGAGTGCACATTTGTTTGTGTTTTGGCCAAAAAAAAACATGGATATCCGGGTGGCTCTTTATTCCAATTGCTAAAGTTTTGATCGCTATTGTTGGAAATCAAGAGGAATGGGGGGCAACCCTGCCTTATCCCTTTGGAAATCATAAATGGCCCTTACACAGGCTTTGGGAAACAAGTATAATGCTTGTAGAATGTTAGTGAAGTTCTGGCTGAACTCCTAGCGTTGTAAGATATTAAATAGATAAGGGCAGGAGATAAAGTCAAAGGCCTTTTGCAAGTCTATAGATAAAATAAGTCCTTCTTGTGATTGCCCCCATCCCATTCTGAGCGCAACAGCAAAATAATGTATATTGCCCGTCTCATCTGATCTGGACCTTGTCTGCCCGGGATGAATCCAACCTGGTCTTTGTGAATGTATAAGCTTATGAAGGAAGAAACTCTGTCTGCTAGAATCTTGGTTAATATCTTCAGGTCATTATTTATCAGTAATATGGTTACAGCGATAGTTGCATACCCACCCCATGGGGTTGCTCCATTTATGTAATTTAGGAGGAAATAGTCATTGATGGCTCTCTCAACTTCATTAGTTCTAACGTGTCACTAAGGATTGATTCATTAAGCCTCCAATGACTGTTTCCTCAAAGGCCTTGGGGTCTTTTTAAAAGAAAGAAAACTATAGAGCAGTCTGACCACACTGAGTCTCTTGAATGATTTGTGCGCTAGGGGTATGTGTAACGTGAACAAGAAAATGTAGTCAATTCTGGAAAAGGATTGGTGTGGGTGTAAAAAAGGGCGTGAAGTCTCACTTTTTTTGGATTGAGTTCTCCCCAGATATCCATTTTTGTTAGTGAATGAGCCTAGCTACTCTGAGGCTTTGTTTGGGAGGATGAGTTGTTTAGGCTCCCGGCGGGCAGTTTTTGTCAAGTACTGAGTCAAAGGCCATGTTGGAATCCCCCCAACTACAATTGTGCCCTCAAGCAAGGGTTCCAGCTTCTGGAACATGTACTCAAAGAATTGTGCCTGTCCTCGATTGGGTGCATAGTAAGATATAAAAGAGTAGAGCTGGTCATCTGGTCATAAATTCTGTCTGGAGTGTAAATTTTGAGTTGTTCAAGATGGAGATTTGGTTTTGTATAATAACGATCTGTCCCCAACCCAGAGCAAAGCTTGGTCACACATATTGTGTTTATAGAGCGATGGCATAGCATAGCGCTCCCCAACAAGGTCACCTTTGATGAAACCTGCGGGGATGAGCAGGGTGCTGACGTCTTTGCATGTCCCCATTTCCCAGAAGTGCAGGTTGGATTGCTTTATGCTGGCCGGCAAGGATCACTTAAGCATTTTTTTACATTTGATGTAAGTGCAATCTTGTTTTATAAATAAATAAGGGTTTTACATCATGTGGAACATTATATTTCATGTTCTGGGGGCTAACCTATGGGAGAGATATCTAGAAGTGATATCTGGATGACCATTACTGTGCAATATCCTGTCTTGGAGGGGATCTTTTGTCTATGCCTCAGGAAGATCCTGGCCTGGGTTGTATAGACAAATTTTTTATTTCAGAAAATAAGAAAGGCAGCTTCCAACTATACATACACATGCAAAATAGGAAGTATACAAGGGATACAATGACAGTGAGTTACATTTGCAGAAGATTTGTGTCAAAGAGGTCGTGTAAGAGGACCAAAGTAACTCAACAAAGAGAAGAGGTCCTGACACAAATCAACTGTAGTGTCTACTAGTACCGGTAAAGGAAACGTCTCATAAATGCCTCGTACACACGATCAAACAGTCCGGTGGAAAAGTCCAGAGGAACTCAAGTCCGCCGGACAATCCCGCCGTGTGTGGACTCCGGCGGACTTTTTTTACCCAAAAGTTCCGCCGGACTCGCATTTCGGCAGACAATCTGCCCGTGTGTGTGCCAGTCCTCCGCACTTTTGAAATAAACAGACTTTTCCCGTCCGGAGAAAAGTCAGCTCATTTTGAGCGCGTCTCCAGGTAGCCGGGGCCAGCAAAGGAGGCGTCGCTGGCCTGTCACCTGGTATGGACTTAAAGGGGAACCCCTACGTCGAAAAATCGGCGGGGGAGTCCCCCCCAGGTCCACATCAAACCCTTATCTGAGCATGCTACCCGGCCAGCCAGGAAAGGGGGTGGGGACGAACGAGCGCCCCCCCTCCTGAGCCGTACCAGGCCACGTGCCCTCAACATGGGGGGTGCCTTGGGGAAGGGGGGCCGCACGACCCTCCCACCCCAAAGCACCTTGTCCCCATGTTGATGAGGATAAGGGCCTCTTCCCGACAACCCTGGCCGTTGGTTGTCGGGGTCTGCAGGCGGGGGGCTTATTGGAATCCGGAAGCCCCCTTTAATAAGGGGGCACCCGGATCCCGGACCCCCACCCTATGTGAATGAGTATGAGGTACAATATACCCCTACCCATTCACCTGTGGAAAAAAGTTTTAAAAAAACACAACACACAAGGTTTAAAATAGTTTATTGCACAACTCTGGGGGTCTTCTTCCGTCTTCGGGGGTCTTCTCGTCAGAGCTCGCCTTCTCATCGAAGACCTTTATTTAACCTGAAGTTCATAAAAAGTTGGTAAGCCTGCATCTTTACTGTTTGGTGGCGGTGTCACAGCTGGAATTTTTTAAGGGTGAAAGACTTCTTATTACATGCACTAACTTTTTGGAACATTTTGAACATTTTTTTGAAGAGCACATATCATTTAATTTTCCATCATTAATTTTGACTTTTTTTATTTATAGAATTTTTTTTGTTCATTCACTTAGACTTCATTTGATGTGCATTCACTTGAACTTTATGTGAAATATATCCAATCATATTTATCTCTGTTTTAGAGGTTATTGTATGGGTATATTTGTTTCAGTCCTGGTGGTATTATCATTATTTAGTGTGACCTTATGTATGTTCAATTTATGTATTCTGTGCCAATATCTCACAGCAGAATCACTGCTTACTCTTATTAATAATGTTTTTAAAAATATGTTTTTGGTATTTTGGTCTAAGCACAGTATCTTCTTAAATTTAACCACTTCAGCCCTGGAAGGTTTTATCCCCTTCCTGACCAGAGCCCTTTTTACAATTTGGCACTATGTTGCTTTAACTGACATTGCGTAGTTGTGCGACGCTGTACCCAAACTTTTTTTTTTTTTTCCTACAAATAGAGCTTTCTTTTGGTGGTATTTGATCACCTCTGCGTTTTTTATTTTTTGCGCTATAAACAAAATAAAATAAGACCAACAATTATGAAAAAATAAAAATGTACATTCTGCTATAATAAATATCCCAAAATATATAAAAAAATAATAATTTCTTCCTCAGTTTAGGCTAATATGTGTTCGTCTACATATTTTTGGTAGAAAGAAATTGCAATAGGTGTATATTGATTGATTTGTGCAAAAGTTATAGTGTCTACAAAATGGGGGATAGAATTATGGACTTTTAATTATCATTTGTTTTCATTAGTAATAGCAGTGACTGTGACATTGCGGTGGACAGGTCGGACACTTTTGACACTATTTTGGGACCATTGACATTTATACAGCGATCAGAACTAAAAATAGCCACTGATTACTGTATAAATGTCATTGGCTGGAAAAGGGTTAAACACCAGGGGGGATCAAGGGATTAAGTGTGTTCCCTCATTGTATTCTAACTGTAGAGGGATGGACAACCACTGACATGACAGAGATTGATGTTCCCGATGACAGGCAACCGATAGCAATTAAAATTCATGGTACTGGAGGGAATTAATAAGAATAGGAAGGGTGGTAACCGAGAATCCATTCTAAAAAAGCGAGAGGTACATTGGATTCATTTTCTTGATATTATTGCCCGTAAACGGTGGAATACAGATCTGGATTTATATTTGTTTATTTATGTGATAATTCATTCGATGTGATGGCCAGATAGTGATGCATTGGGGGTTATTTACGAAAGGAAAATTCACTTAGCACTGAAAGTGCACTTGAAAGTAAAGTTGCTCTAGACCGAGGCAGACATGCAAGGAAAATAAAAAAACAGCATTTTAGCTTACACATGATTGGATGATAAAATCAGCAGAGCTTCCACTCATTTCAGATCTACCCCTTAGATTTAGAGCGACTGCACTTCCAAGTGCACTTGCAGTGCAAAGCAGATTTGCCTTTTGTAAATAACCCCCATTGCGTACATGTTTCTTTTTGGCAGATTAAACAAGTTGAAGGCTTCTGTTGAAATATGGGAGGGCTCTACGCGTTGCTAACCATTTCCCCACCTGTGATATAAAGATGTATAAGCTAATGATCTCATTTGTATTCAATCGAATACTAATCACATAATTGATTCCAAATGTGTAAAATGATGGTATTTAAGCCATGTGTGTAACTTTGACTTTAGATGTGTTTGATCTGAAGAAGGGCGTAGGCCGTGAACTTTGGTTCAATAAAGAAAATTTTAAGTAGTGCAGTGATCCTCTGGACTATATATATATATATATATATATATATATATATATATATATATATATATATATATATATATATATATATATATCAATCAATACACAAAGCGTTCCTTGTTAAAATCACTTTTCTTTCCTTGCTAGCCAAAGCTCATTGTTTCACGATACCTTCAACAGGAAGATTAGCCTACTGAACACTTTGGCTTTTTCTGTGTGTATACTGTTAGCATTCATACTTTACATTTCAGTACCATATCCATGCAACAGGAAGATAATCCACTTTCTACCTCCTATATACAGAAATCCAAACAGCAGTGGCAAATACAAAAGCGGTGACAAAATATTATTATTGTTTATTTGATTTGCCTAAGTTACAAAATAACAACAACAGTTTTGTGCATACCGTGCTCTTTGTCAAAATAATATTTTGGGAGCGCTCTTAATGAATTAATGTACTAATATAAATTATCTCTAAAAACCTCAATCAAAATTCTGTTAACGAGATCTTTTGCGACCTTCTGTATGTCTGTGTTATTGTATATCTGGATGATATTCTAATTTTCTCACCAGACTTACCTACCCATCGTCTTCACGTAAAAACTGTGCTACAGCGTCTACGGGACAATTGTCTATATGCAAAATTGGAGAAGTGTCTATTTGAACAAACACAAGTTCCATTCCTGGGCTATATAATCTCGTCACAAGGTCTCTTCATGGACCCAGCCAAACTTCGGGCCATCTCCGAGTGGCCTCAGCCCTCTGGTCTTAAAGCCACCCAATGCTTTTTGGACTTCACCAATTACTACCGCCAATTCATTCGCAACTACTCCACCTTGGTGGCTCCTATTACATCGCTCACCCACAAAGGTGCAAATGCTCGGCTCTGGTCCCCTGAAGCCATTGAAGCTTTCCGCAAACTCAAGGCAGCCTTCCTCTCTGCCCCTATTCTTCTACGCCCAGACATTACTAAACCCTTTTCTTTGGAGGTAGATGCCTCTTCTGTAGGAGTCGGAGCCGTCCTAGTCCAAGCTCAGCAGGGCAAGTCTCAACCTTGCGGATTCTTTTCCAAGAAGTTTTCTGATGCTGAGAAAAACTATACCATTGGGGACCGTGAGCTACTCGCCATAAAACTAGCACTTCAAGAATGGCAAAATCTTCTAGAGGGTTCTCCCCATTGTATTACCATCTATACTGATCATAAAATTCTGCAGTATTTACAATCCACTAAATGCTTGAACCCACGTCAAGCTCGCTGGGCCCTCTTTTTCGCCCGCTTCAATTTTAACATTACTTTCCATCCAGGTGCCAAGAATCTTCGAGCCGATGCCTTGTCCAGATTCTGAGAATCACCTAGATACTGGTCCCATCATTCCTCCGCATCATATTCTAGCCACCACTCAGCTCCAGTCTACGCAGCCTCCTCCTGGTAAAACTTTTGTAGCCCCTGCACTTCGTCCCAAACTCCTTGCTTGGGCAGATGACTCCAAGTTCTCTGGACATCTTGGCATTCTTCGTACTTGTGACCTTCTTCAGCGTCATTATTGGTGGCCCTCTCTTCGTAAGGATGTCAAGGAATACATTCAAGCTTGTTCGGTTTGTGTACTTTCCAAATCTTCCACGTCCGCCCCTGCTGGGTTGCTTTTGCCCTTACCAGTGCCCGATGTAACTTGATGTTGTATTGCCATGGACTTTATCTCAGATCTGCCTCCCTCAACAGGTTCTACAGTCATCTGGGTAGTGGTGGATCAGTTCTCCAAAATGTGTCACTTGATTCCTCTCCCAGGCCTACCTTCTGCTCCCAGTCTTGCCACAACTTTCATAAAGGAGATCTTTCGTCTTCGTGGGATGCCTTCCCATATTGTCTCTGACAGAGGAGTTCAATTTACTGCTCGGTTTTGGAGAGCCTTGGCCAGCTCTTTTGGGATTAAATTTGATTTTTCATCTGCCTTTCATCCCCAGTCCAATGGGCAAACGGAACGTGTCAATCAAAATGTAGAACGTTTTCTCCGTGCCTTAATTTCTGATCACCAAGATGACTGTGTGGACCTTTTGCCCTGGGCAGAGTTTGCCTTAAACCATCACGCCAATGCTAGTTCTGGGAAATCTCCTTTCTTCACAGTTTATGGGCAGCATCCATCTGTTCCCTTTCCGGTTCCCATTTCTCCTGTGGTACCAGCAGCAGCCAAGACCCAAAGGTCCTTCAACTATCTGGAAAGAAGTCTCTGGGAATCTTCATCTAGCTGCTTCCAGGCATAAAAAGGTGGCAGATCCTGCCTGACGATAGAGTTTCGCTCTCTACTAAGCACATCCGACTCCAGGTACCCTCAATGAAATTTGGCCCTCGCTTCATTGGTCCATTTCCTATTCTCCACCAGATCAATCCAGTGGCTTTCAAGCTCCGTTTACCCTCTCATCTCAGGATACCCAACACCTTCCATGTCTCCCTGCTCAGGCCACTGGTCCTCAATCGCTTCTCTCGCCCTTCTTCTCACCCTGCTCCTGTGGCTGATACCTCGGATCAGTATGAGATTAAAGTAATTTTGGACTCCAAGTACTCCCGGGGGAAGTTATTCTATCTCATTGATTGGAAGGGCTATGGTCCAGAGGAGAGGTCTTGGATCCCTGCCACTGATGTCTGTGCCTCACGTCTGGTGACCAGTTTCCATCAGAAATTTCCCTCCAAGCCAGCCCCCAGACGTGTAGGGAGGCCTCGTAAGGGGGGGGGGGGTACTGTCACAGATCAGCTGCGGAGCTGAGCTGTGTCTCACCTTTACTGCAGTAGGTCGGCTGGCATCTGTTGTCCACTGTCTGGTGTTCAGCTCTGTGCACTCTCCAGCTATGGGTGTCGACGCCCTTCACCTGTTGCCTAATATATGATTCCTTCCTGCTACTTCCTGTCCAGCCCTCATGTGCTTTTCTATTTAAATCCCTTTCAAACCTGCTACTGGTTGTTTGAGCAACGTTTGTTCCTGAGGCTCCCCTGTGTAACCTGTTTTACCTGACTTCTCGTGATCTGATCTTCTGTGTACCGACCTGGCTTGTTCTGATTACATTGTCTGCAGCCCGCCCTGACCTTGGCTCACTACCTGGCTTTCCTTGCTTCATCCATCCATCCTTGTTTACAGTGTCTTCTGGTACTTCCCTAGCGAGCAGGGTGAACCCGGGGGTCGTGACCTGGGGTCAGCACGCAGCTAAGTCCAAACCTTCGTGAGAGGGTCACTGCCGAAACACCGACTGACTCTTAGATTCCACGCACTGGGGGTCCCCGTGTCACCTGCTCGCCTGAGGGTGTGCTGTAAGTAGTACCGTGACAAAATGTACATATATAAATATATGTATAGGAAAAAAAATAGAGAAGATGAACAGGGAGGAAGTCTAGACCATCCCCATTTAATTAGTCATTAGACAAAAAAACAATTGAGATCTAGTTCAATGTTCATTCCCAATGGTTGTAGCGTTTTTAATCTATAAATCCATTTAATTTTGTTTTTTGAGATTTTTCTTCTCATGTGTGTTCCTCTCCAATGTTTCATGACTTTATCAATACCATAAAACCTACACAATGAGGGATCATTGTGTTATGGTATTGTTTAAAATGTCTCAACACAGTATGATTAGGAAATCCTTTTTTAATATTTGCCAAGTGTTCGGTAATTCTAATTTTCAATTGTCTAATTGTACGACTTACATATTGCATAGAGCACGGACATTCCAATACATACATCACATGATCTGAATTACAAGTAATGAGAGGTTTGATCTTGTATTCATCTTTTGTTACACATGAACGAAAATTGCACACCTTCTTGGGTGTCCCCGGTCCCCTAGTCAATCTGCAAGCACGACATCTGGTGCAGAAGTGAAAACTGGATCCATCCAAAAAAGGGGTCAACTTCTTCGGGGGGTCTGGTACATTCCGAGCTATTTGGTTTCTCAAGCCTGGGGCCCTCCTATAGATAAATCTAGGTTTATGGGGAATTGTAGACGCAAGGTCTTTATCTTTCAGTAGGATAGGCCAATATGTTTGGAAAATACCTTCTGTCTAAATTGTCTATTAAACCCTGTTACAAAGGCTAATTCGCCCTTGAATTTGGATTTGGACTTGGGAACCAATACAGATTGTCTCTCCATCTTAACCACCTTATTTAAATCCCTACTTAATGTCTCAGAACTATAGCCTTTTTCCAAAAATCTCTCTGTCAAAATTCCCGCCTGTGTATGGAAATCAGCTTCGTTGGCACAATTTCGCTTGAGTCTCATATATTGCCCCTTAGGGACTGTTCTGATCCACTGGGGATGATGACAACTGTACGTCGGTACATAGCCATTTCTGTCAGTGGCCTTAAAATATGTTTTAGTTTGGAACCCCCCATCTTTTTTCATGATAGTGAGGTCCAAATAGTTTACTTCTTCAGTGCTCAATTCCGCTGTGAATTTTAGACCATATTTGTTCCTATTCATTGTTCCTAAGAATGAAGCAAAGCTGGTCTTATCACCTTGCCGAAACCGAATTACATCATCGATGCATCTTTTATAGAGCACCAACGATCCACTTCTGTTATGGAAAATGTTCTCAGATTCCCACTTATTAAGTACAATGTTTGCTACACTCAGAGCGTAACGTGCCCCCATGGCTACTCCTCCTGTCTGGTTATAATATTCATTATTTGCCCAGAAGAAGTTATTATTCATAGCTAACTTCAGACCTTTAATTAGGAAATTTATTTGCACTTTTTAAAATTTGGACTCCTTATTCAATGCCCATCTAAGTGCATCCAATGCATCATTATGTTGTATATTTGTATAAAGGGACTCGATATCCACTGTTATCATAATGATGTCCTTTGCAGCAACCAATCCTTGTAAAGAGATTATGAAATCTCTACTATCCTTAAGATATGAAGGACTTTGGGGGACCAGTGGTTTGAAGAAACCATCTAGATACTCCCCTAGTCTAGAAAAAAGGGACTCTATCCCACTAATTATTGGTCGGCCTGGGGGAGAATCTTTATTTTTATGTACTTTGGGTAATATATACATCGCCGGAATCTTAGAGCATTTAAAATGAGATACTCAGCTTCTTTCTGATTTAAAATTTGTTTATTTTTTCCTTCTAACACCCATTTAGTAAGTTCACTTTTTAATTTTTGAGTGGGATCCCCCTTAAGTTTTAAATAGGAGGTTGAATCTTCTAATAGTCTTCCCATCTCTCGGTAATAATATTCATGGGACATTACAATTAGCCGCCCCCCCACCCCTTTGTCAGCTGGTCTTATGACTATTTGTTTATTTTCTTCTAAAGATTTAATTCCCTCCCAAATTCTATAACTTGACTCATGCTTTTTAATTTCCATATCTCTGACTTCACTCTGTACCATATTTTTAAAAACTTCAATATGATGATTTGTACCTTTTTTAGGATTGAAGACTGAATTGTTCTTCAATCCACTATGTATATAAGGATAGTCAGTCCTTAATGCATTGGAACTCTCACTCATATTATTTGCAAAATGCTTCTTAATATTGAGCTTCCTAATATATTTTTTGATGTCCACAAATACCTCAAACTTGTCCACATCTTTATTAGGGGCATATTTCAGTCCTTGATTCAAAACCTCCATTTCCTGCTTACTAAAAACCGCATCCGTTAAATTAAAAATGCCCTGATTCACTTGTCTCTTTTCCTTTTTCTTTCTCCCTCTTCCTCTCTTCCCTCTCTTTCTACCTGGTCTTTGGAAGAGTGGGGGGAGTTGGGTTGGATACGATAGGGTTCTTTCCACCCTCTCCATTCCCCCCCTGATGTTGATTTTGATAAGGGCCAGGCCACCCCCTAAAATTCCCAATAAATGTCCTTCTAGGGGGTCTAGGAGGATACTGGCTACAATTATAATCATAATAATTATAATCTGGGGGCCTGTTGTCCAAAGGGCCATATCTATTTTATATCTGTAATGGATAAGGGGGTGGGTAGGGATAGGGATTGGATGGAGGGTAATTAATTTTTGGGGGTACAGAAGGTTTGGTGTTCTTTTTAGGGGTACTTTCTTGCACTTTTTGTGCTTTTACCACTGGTGCTGGAACCTGTTCTCTATTTATTGATACTTCAGATCCTTATGTGGACAATAAAGTCTCCTGCCACTTATATACTTTATTTTGTTCGTAATCTTTAACATCTCTTTGATATTTTTTTATTTTCTTATTTTGGATTTCAATATCATATTTAGCTAAATGGGTCTGTAAATTCTTCGCTCTCTCCATATACTCATTTCTGGTTTTGAATGGCTCCATCTTTTCTTTAAGATTTGCAATCTTCGTTTCCAAAGTCGCAGCTTTGGCTTTTTGTTTCCTGACCATTAATTGCATCAGTTTTTGTTCACAGCCATTGAAAAATTGGTACCACTCATCCAGCAATTGTAGATCCTCTGGGCCCTCATTGGGGCACGTGCTCTTTGTCAAGCTGATTTACTATAGGCAAAAAGGCAAGTTGTATTCGGAACGGACATTTTCCAGCTTAGTGATTGTGGTACAATTTCACTTTGTGCAGAACTCAATCATGTGCACGGAAAATAAAGAATAGCTGTATTTTTGCTTGCTCATACTTGGATTATGAAAGAAGGTAGAGCCCTGGGAAAATTACCTTGCAAAGTGCAATTTCACTTGAAAAATGAACAGTCTATTTGCCTTCAGTAAATTAATCCCATGGCATGCTCAAAACTGTTTCTGTATCTTATATCTTTGGCAAATCAAATAATAGGAGAACGGTGATTCAACTTACTGTCTGGCTTTATCATGGCGTTGTATATGCGATTACCAGTTGCGATCAGTGAACCTATCTATCTAATTATACACTGGTGTTAAGTTCTTAAAGTAGGGAATTTTTACTCAGGGGTAAGAAAGGTAATATGAATTTGTGCTTGGGTGGAGAAAGTGTTAGAAACAGAGAACGCGTGTTGAAGACTATTTAAGGCTCATTCACTTTAGTTTGTACACGAAAACCATCTGTTTCAGTGTATGGCTGCTGTCTATTCTGTGTCAGAAATGATGGGGTGGTTTTTTCTGCTTGTGCCATGCAAGGTACTGTTTATTTTTTATTTTTTAAACTTTATTGAAATGTCAAAGGGACACTTAATTTATTCTTGACCACTGCAGCAGAAGTGTAGTGCAAAAACAGAAGTGACTTTGTTGCATTGTGAAAAAATACAGCCATGCTGTATTTTTCTTCAACACACAGAAATCCTCCTGAAGGTAATGTTATAGACTGCAGAAAACAGAGCTGGAGCCTGGCCTCTCAGCCTCACAATGTTAATAGATGACTCCAATAGTAGAGATACATTCAGAAAAATAAGCCTTTCTAAGTGCCAGATAGATACATGGATAATGTTGAAGGGATGGCCAATTTGAGTTGCAAACAGCTGATCCAATTACCAACTTTAAATTAACTAGGTGTGCTTTCACCAGTCTGGCCAGTAAAACAAACAAAATTAAAAAGGTGGTATCTTTATCTGCACATTAATAAAACATCAATCACATTAATTTATTATCTGTTTGTTAAAATCCTTGTATTGTACATAGATCACCCACAGGGGAATGTTTTTTACATTTGTTACTTTTTTTGTTCCATTCTTTTTATTAATTTCAAATGAAAAGATACAAAGGTTGTACAAAGGGTACTAAAGTAAATACAACATGTTTACAAAAGGTAAAGGAGAGAATACAAAAGGCTTAGGTTCTCTATGAAGTTATTAAATAAGAACATTGCAACATTTACTTTGCTGTAAATCTATCAGTCCATAATTGCCAATGTGGGTCAAAACTCTTTCTGTTACCTTGCTTGGTAGCGATTATAGCTTCATACTTGTAGTGCAAACGGATAATCTCAACTGCCTCTGAGAGATTTGGAACTTTGTCCGCACCCCCTTGCTTATAGTAATCTTAGCAATCTAGCAGCTGAAAGGACATGAGTGACTATGGCACGGCAAGAGGGGGGAAATCCGCAGCTATTATTTTTAGAATTAAAACGAATGATAACTGTGCAAAAAGAATAACAATCAAATTTATTTAAACTGAAACTAAACGTTAGAAAGATCCGATGTTATCAAATATAATGTACATAATACAACCTTGAAAGCAGTGATGTTACAAATACAGAGGACAAAGACAATTACAGAAAAAATAAGTTACACACAAAGAAAGTAAAGGAGGTGCATTACAGAGAGAACTCTTACAAGACCAGGCTTCACGAGACCATGAGGCAAAGAGAGAGCACAACAATGGAGCTTTGATTTTTATGTTCCCGCTCTACCCATCCCCAAAAAAAAAAAAAAATGGACTACTTGAATTGGTTCAGAGTTGCATCAAATTCCGATTGGCTGTACCTGAAGCCTAGTTGGCCATCATGCTTCTCACATAAGCATTAGACTCTCTTCGGTGCCTCTCTGTCTACCATGTTTATGGTTGTTAGGTAAGCAACCCTCTTTCGTCCTAGCATAACCAGTTCTGCTGATGTGGCTATCTCTATAAACAATAGGGTAACTTAGTTATCACCTGACTATTGAAGACATCAAACAGCTTTTGAGAAACAGGAAAAAGAAGTCTTGTGAGCTGGGCCCATATCTCACAGTAATATCATAAAATATATTATGTACATCATCTTGCTGTAAAAAGACACACACACACACACACACACACACACACACACACATATATATATATATATATATATATATATATATATATATATATATATATATATATATATATATATATATATATATATATATATATATATATATATATATATATACACATACACACATATACATCTAACGGGGCATCGTCATTTAATTAAAACATCCCTTGAAGCCCCTTGATATAAATATGAAGTTCAATATTTCCACATCAGTTGCCCTGAAGTTCATTCTTGAGCTTATGCCCTCCCTTAATGATCTTGCACCCACCCACAACAGCCCAGAAGGCCCAGCTCCCTAACCACAACCACTGTGACCTTCTCTTCTGGTCTTGAGCATGACAAAATCCATCAAGCTAGACTTGAGACAGCAAAGAAATCCTGGTGCCTTTGAGACTTCACATCTGAACCATGAGTGCCTGTACTGTAATGTTTTATCTCCCCTCTGCCATGAAAGAGCGGAACGCCAACATTGATGGCGGGATCCTGACATCTTTTAGTCCTATAACTTGGGAATGCTGTGTGATGTTTACAAAGATTGGATCAGATTGCGAGATGGCATGGTTCAGCATGGTGAAGGAAAGTTACAGACAGTCTAGTCATTGTCCCTTTGTCTCAAGATATGGCGTGGTGGTTTTTGTTGCTTCTTCAGGTGGTGGTAGGACGGGCCACCAGACAGTCATGCATGAATACAAAAAAGAAAGGAGAACGTCAGTATACAGTTATTGGAGGAATGCCAGACAGAAGCAGCGGTGTGGCCATTAAGGCTAAATACTTATAAGGGGTGTAATGTGGACTAGTAAAATGGAATCCCCACAGGGTACGGAGTCCGAGCCACAGCCCGTATCCACTAGAGCCCTTGAAGGTAGAGTTAGTTAACACTGCATGCTATTGACAGATCCCTTGGTACACACCTGCTCTCAGGGCTCAGGTTAAAGCAGTAGACAGACTGGGAGATGTAAAATTACAATGAGACATAAGATCTGGATGTCCAGGGATACTTTGTGAAATATGGTATGTTTCAGGAAACCATTATATAGGACCCACTGGACTCTTAAAAACTAAGTCAGGCAGAAACGGTAAAGCCTTACTATTCACAGCTCATTTCTGTTATTCAAACAAAAGTTCCAGAAGATGAATACATTTACTTTTAAAGATATAGAAGTAAATTATCAGCTAATGGACTGGTAACACCATTTAATGTAATTAAAGATAAGAATATGAAACAAATAAAGTAGAAAAGAGAGAGAAGAGAAAAAATAAAATAACACAGGTTTAATGCTGCTTCAACCCTTACACACATTTCACTTTGTGTCAAAGAGCATTGAATCTGTATTCATAAAATCAAATGAACAATATATAACTGTCCTGAAAAAAAATTATAAATTTGCAGCTGTTGCAGCAGCAACTTAGCAAAAAATAAATAAAGATAAAGAGGAACAAAAAAATGAAAATAGATAACTCCTCTCCCATATTAGTGATCGCTGTCACTAAAAATGTACAAATCAGGTATAACAAATATTTAAAAGGAGAGAATAAAACAACTGTTGCCAAAAAAACTTTTAGAATTTAGTCAAACCTGACTGCATTTTATTACTCAAATTTTGTTAGAGGCTTTTCCCCAAAACAACAAAAAGAAAAAAATAGTTCTAGGGTCCTCTTTTAAATGCCCACAATCCATTACATCAGTCTCTTGATAGTTACCGACATAAGGACAGCAATAGGGTGGAGTTTACTAAAGCTGTGGCCCTAGCACTGTACCTGAATAAACTTTTCCCATTAAGAAACCTCCTAAGACATCCTGATTTCCTCCCATGCTCAACATCAGGACAGCTCCAGAACCCCTAGAACTCCCCACCCCAATATGTCCAGCCAGCTCCTATCCTGTCCACCACTAGGTGATCCCTGAAAAGAAATTTATTCAGGGAAGCCTACCCTGTCTCCCCCTAAAATGTTACCTTAGCCAGCTCTATATCAGATAATTCCCAGCAGCTATTATTTTCGTACCACCCTTATCCCCCATAGATCATAAACCCTTGAGCAGGGCCCTTCTATTCTCACCCTGCACAAACTGTTGGCACTATTTAAATCCTGTTATCTATCTACCCAACTATGTAACTTTTAACTCCTCCCCGAATCCCAATGGAAGTTTAGTAGGTGTAAGGGGATGTCAGGCTTGTTATAAAACCTTTTTTCAGGGGTAATCGGGGTACAACCTGATGTTTCTGCTATATCCATGCCAAGGGCAAGAGAAGATGTACAATATACTCCCTGAGGTAGTGTACCCTGCTAAGTACAATTTAACCTGATGCTGAAAACCGTACCTCATTAGACATGTTATACCAGCACCAGTACCCTGGCCTCAACTATTTTTAACTTTGTTTACTGTAGGACCAGTTGGGATACTACCTCAGCATCCATTAGACATGACCCATTCCTGTGCCAGTATTTCTGTCTCATGATTCTGTCCTTTTCCCATAGCACAACACCTTCCTTTCTCCAGCACTCATCAGTACCAGTCATCTGAGGCTGTCCAGGCTCAATCCATCAGAACAAGGTGTAACCCAGTAGAATCTGATAGCATAGTAACCAAATTGACCGTGATATATGCACAATGTTCCATCCCTGCCATTAGGGATGGGAATAGTCCAAGTTAGATTTTGACAACCCTAGAACTGAGTCATCCACCAATCTATATGACTCATAGTCAACTTGGATACTACCCCCACCTGCCTGTTTTTGCAAAGTGGAAATTGTCCCACTGAGAAAGAGTCAGTCACTTCTCCAAGGTCCTGGATGCTGGACAAAGCAAGTTGGATTTCCTAACCACTTCCCTGATATGTAGCACACGACCTCCAATGTGTTCCTGATTATCTACAGTTCCATAGTGTTTAAGGTACCCAGTGACCGGCCTCCAGCACCACAGGCAGTCTCCATTAAGCCTCTCTTTATCCTTAGTATGGGAAATAGTCTGAATACCCGGATTTAAAACGACCTGCCAACAGGTACACTTGATTCTTTATAGAGGCTGCACACCTTTTCCCGCCTTTATCAATTCGGTAACCAGACAATGTTATCCTTCAACCATATAACATAAACTGCCTACACTGTTCAGACAGGACTCACATGAATGGCAGGGGCATAATGTAGCAATGGGGTGCTGGGCTTACAGGCATGCAGGATACAGACAACTAGTTAGGGTACACAAGGAGTCTAGGACAGGAAGGGCACCTATAGGTATTAACTAAGGAGAATACAGCATGCCCACATGTATACATAAAGAACCAATCTTCCTGCACAACTCTTCTCCAGACTCACCCAAAACCATATGATATGAGGCCAGACATATACACTCTCAACTTGTATGCAATTAGGCAGGCCCTCGTACTACATATCTGAAGGTAAATCTGAAGGAAATTGAACAACACAAATTGTATAATGTGTATCTGGCTCAAGGAACCGCTGCTACCAGACACAACTGGCCAACAAACAAAGAAAAATCCCTTGTAGCACTGAGGCGCTGGGATCACTGAACAGTAGGAGGTACAATTTGAGCCGACTGGTGTGCCCTGAAACACATAGCTATTAGTGACAGATACGCTAAAGACACATCAGACAATTGGTAACAAATTGCCAAAAAACGCAAATGTAAAAATGGACAAACAGAAAACTCTAGGAGCAAATCGAGCTGCATGGTGACACTGGGAAGGAAATAGGCTTGAAATACACACAGATAGACTGCTAGAGACATTAACATACATTTGCCTAAGGCAAAGAGCCAAGCTTGACAAGAAAGCACTGGCTGGGCGTGTAACTAATTACAATAATTACAGGGGGGTTGAAGCAGTCTAAAGACCCGTACACACGAGCGGACTTTTCAACATCCAAAGTCTGACGGAATGATTCCGGCAGACTATTCGATCGTGTGTGGGCTGCAACGGACTTTTGATTCGCAAAAGTCTGACAGACTTTAGAAATGGAACATGCTTCAAATTTTTCGACCAGAACTCTGCCAGACCCAGTTCCTACCGAAAAATTTGCTCGTGTGTGTGCTATTCCGACGGACTAAAACCGCTAGGGCAGCTATTGGCTACTGGCTATGAACTTCCTTATTCGAGTCCAGTCGTACGTCATCACGTTCGAATCCGTCGGAGTTTGGTGTGATTGTGTGTGGCCAAGTCCGTCAGAACTCTGTCAGAACTCCGTCGAAAGTCTGCCGGACTTAAGTCCTGTCGTGTGTACGCGGCATTAGGCTTCATGTACACAGGAAGTTTTTACAACCTCTCCTGAGTGATTTAACTTGACAAGATAGTAACCCACGTTTAAAACATCCATTTTGCCACATTTACATGCCGCGTTTAGCTGCGTTTTTGCTACGTTTGCATTTAGAAGAGTTTCCCCAAAAAAATTAAAATCTTATTTTTTTCTTTTACATGGGTAAAAACTAAAAATGTCTACAAATGAAATGCGGCTAAACATTACTGCGTTTAGCCGCGTTTGGCACCTGAAACATCAGAAACTTCGGCGTCTGAACTAATTTTTTTGCCTTCAAAAAAGGCCTATAAACGCAACTGCCTAAAAACCTCAGGCTAAATTTGACTTGCAAACTTCGCCTCTATGTTGGAGGAATTGCGAAGAAACTGACACGTTGCACCATGTCTTGTGGAAATGTCCAGACCTCCAGTCGCTTTGGTCCAAAGTGTTTAATCTAACCTCAAAGATCTCAGGATCACATGTACCTCCCAAGGCAGCTGTGGCAGTACTATCACTAGGTATAGAGTGCATACCAATTGCCGCTAGAATCATAGTCACTCACATCCTCCTTAGTACCAGACTGGCAATAATGCACCACTGGAAAGACTCCAAGCTCCCCATTTAAAGTAGTCGAGACAACCAATATTCACGCCACTTACGAACTAATGTTTGCAGCAACCCAAGGTAATCACCAAAAAATGAGAACCAGATATACTAGCTGGTATATCTGGTACTCAGCCAACCATAAAGATTGAGTTTAGTAGCAAACAAATATTCCCGCCTGTTATTGATTCATTTGTAAGTGGGAAAACTGCTCTTTTTGACCTATCTGTGGCTGCAGAGGTCAATATAATGAGGTGAACGAAGCACTAAAAGTGTCGGTGGTGGGCTCATTTGCACAAGGAATCCGGTGTATCCTGTCTGTCTTGGGAGTTTAAGCACAGAGGAGTCTTCATATTCATTCATTCTCATTTGTTACTTTCATCTGAATATGGACATTGTGTAATTTTTTATGCGCTGCACCGTTTATTAATATAGTATTTTTTGCTTGCACATGATTGGATGATGGTAGTAAGCAGAGTTTTACCTCATTCCCTAAGCTAAGGGAATTTTACCTTGAAAAATAAACATTCCCCTGCAAAGTGAACAGCCTATTTGTTTTTAGTAAATGAGCACTACGAATTCCTCAGTGCACCTGATCAGGAAGTATGTAGATGTTCAACATGGGCATCAATCTACTTCTATATCATATGCATTAAACAGTAGTGTACATTTTTGCTATATAGGTTCAGGGATCACATTTTGCTATGTGAGCAGGCATTTGCAGTGCAAAATGCCATAGAGATGTATAAAGTTAATGAATCAGCTGTAGTGTCTGCCCATCTCATTTATCTCTGATTAACAAATGGATCACATATCGTTGCTATTATGATTTTGTTTTCTTTCATTCTCTATAAGCTGTATGATCTTTTATTAACTGCCTGGCTTGACTTTCACGAGCATACGTTGTCCCAAACTCTGTCATATCATCAGTTATGATGAAACCTGCTCATTTTTGTTTAATTGGACTCAGCTAAAAGCAACTGAAATACATGATTCATTATTTTGTTGCATAATAAAGGACATATTAGAAAGACTATACTAATAGATATACTGTATATCCCAATGTTATAACAAATTGCTTAGAACTGAAAGGATCTGGTGAATTAATTAAACACTATAAGTCGGTGCTAGAAAATATTTATCCAAGAAATTGGAAAAATTTCAGTGATTAAAACTTGCACCGTTTAAGTTCTTACTAGCAATTGCTCCACTTTCTAAATTAAATGGGAATTTTTTTTTGACAGGGCATTATCTGAACGATTACATTATTATACCTGATAGTTTGAATATTATTTTATACAATATTTTGCAAAGAAATCAAGTGAATTATGAATTAAGAGTAAGGTTAAACGTTCTTGAAGCATGGTTTTAAAAGAAATTGGAAAACATCAAACAATGTATCCACCAGTATTTAATGGGGTTGGTTTACCTAAGATGAAAAATTAAGGAAAGGTGAAAAGGCAGGGGAATTTTCATTTAGCTTAGTGAATGAGGTGAAGTTGAATTCCAACACCCAATTAAATGCAAGCAAAAAAACTTTTTTTAAAATTTTCCTTACACATGATTGGATATTATTTGCAAAGTGACTTTTCACCACATTCACTAAACTTAGGGAAAGTTCCCATGAAAAGTGCAAATACCCTTGCGAAGTGAACAGCCTAATTACCTAGTAAATCAGCCCCAATTTATTGACGGTAATTTATCTGAAACATTATGACCATTGCATACACTCCCCAGCAATTATGGCACAAATACTACAAGATTATCTTCTGGCACACATTTGTACCTCATTGTCTTAAAGCAGGATCTTTTTGATTGATAGATTGATCCCTGAATGATGAGCACACAAATGAACAATACATCAGAAAAGGCAAAGGTTTTAAATACCTACCAACAAAACGTGTGCCATAAACACAACTTTCAGCAAGTATTTATAGAGTAAGGGTCCTTTCACACAGGGCGGATCAGTTCTGATCCGCCCCGTGGATATCCGTTTGCTCAGCGGGGATCACTCCGCCGATCCCCGCTGAGCAGGGAGATGACAGCTCCGTCTCTGCACACTGCGCAGGGACGGACCTGTCACAGCGCCGCTCTCCCCTATGGGAGATCGGATAACGACGGACCGCAGTGCCCGTCTTCACCCGATCCGATCCGCAGACGGATGGAAAAATAGCTTTTTCCTCCGTTACACTTTTTCGGATCGGAGCGGGTCGGATGTCAGCGGACATGTCACCGCTGACATCCGACGCTCCATAGAGCTCTATGGAGCACCCGTTCAGGTCTGCCTGAAAAACTGACAGGCGGGCCTGAATGGGACATCAGTGTGAAAGAGGCCTTACTGGCATAGAGTCTCACCCCAAGATCACACGCTCACTACAATATTATTATTTGTTAGGATTTCATACTGTAGCAGGTCCATATCCTGATCCTTGTGTTCCTCCAAAAGGCATGGAAATTCAAGATTGGGGTTTAAACATATCACTTACTTTTCTCTTTAATGCAATATTTTGTAAGTGTATGTGAACTGAAATGATCCAGTAATGGACAATCAGAATCAGAGGTTCACATGGAGAGCAATTTAGTATAACATAAAAAAAAAGAAAATACATTTGAAAATAGAGTTGTTGCTAGAGGCAACAAATCATGCATCACTTTTTATCTTATGAAAAAAAAAAAGAATTCAGATTGGTTGTTATGGGCAGCAGCTGCACATTTATGCTCCAACTCGTATCTTCTATTTTAATGACCAGATCCAAGGTACAAAGCAATAAAAACCAAAGAAGAAATGTAAATTATAATTAGGCGGAGAGGAATTCAAGAATTATAATTACAGTATTAATAAATAAACTATTCAGGTAGCAAATGCATATGTTAACTTGTTTAGGTTTACTAACCAACAAGAAATGCAGTTTATGATCAGTTTTTTGAACAGACAGATAGTACGATTGACTGGAATATGAAAACCAGGAAGTGGGGCTAAGTTGTAGAAAAATATGGACTGCAATATGCAAAAGGAATGAAGCCCTGAAAATATTTGATAAAAATGCATAACACTTACAACCTGTTAAAGTGCTTCCCTAAAGCAACAAAACTTGAAAACCTTATAAGGGCTGGTTGACATCTCAAAAACACACTCCAGATCTGTTCCGTTTCTTTTTTTTCCCTTATTTTTTGTTTTTTCACTGTACTATGGTTCGGTGCATTTTTTATGTATTTCAATGCATTCAGGTGAATTTTTGATCCAGTACAGCCCAGTGCAGGAAAAATGAAGCATGCTCTACTTAATCAAACTGGAATGCCCTAGAACTGACTGCAATGGTATAAACTATGCCATTTCTTTCCATGCATTTTTGATACAGAAAAAAAACTGCACTGGACTGCATGTGGTGTGAAATGGCCATAAATTAATTTTGAATTAGGTTCAATAAAAATACAATTGGAAACATCTTTGGAATTATATTATAAAGCTTATTATCTTCATTAAAATCAAACCATTAACTCTGCCCATTTTAATTTTCATTCATATTTTTTTTTTGTTTTTTTTGTTTGAGTTTTTCTTTTTAGTTAACTTTTTTGTTTGAGTATATATGTATAGTAAAATAACACTTTCTAGAGTTAGTTTTGAACTTTCCTCCAATTGGTTTAAGGTCATGTGCCTGTGCTCTTGATTTTGGTTTCATACTGAAAAAACTGGCCTCCTAAGCCATATTGAACCTCTTGATGCATTTAAAGGTTTCAATCGTGTAGTTAGATTATCAACATTTCCATCTTTGCAGATGACACCAAGCTATGCGGTGCAATAACGTCCTTACAGGATGTCACTAATTTACAAGCAGACCTCAATGCTCTGTCTAATTTGGCGACTATGTGGCAGATGAGGTTTAATGTTGAGAAATGTAAGGTTATGCACTTGGGGGCTAAGAATATGCATGCATCATACACGCTAGGGGGAGTACAACTGGGGGGAATCCATAGTGGAGAAGGATCTGGGGGTTTTGGTAGATCATAAGCTCAATAATAGCATGCAATGCCAAGCTGCGGTTTCCAAAGCGAGCAAAGTCCTTTCCTGTATTAAGAGAGGTATGTACTCCAGAGAGAGAGATATCATTTTGCCCCTGTTCAAATCATTAGTAAGACCTCATCTGGAATATGCCGTTCAGTTTTGGGCACCAGTTCTCAAAAAGGATATCGGGGAACTGGAGAAAGTGCAGAGAAGGGCAACCAAACTGATAAGAGGCATGGAGCAACTCAGCTATGAGGAAAGATTAGAGGAACTGAATTTATTCACTCTTGATAAGAGGAGATTAAGGGGGATCAACATGTACAAATATATAAGGGGTCCATATAGGGAACTTGGTGTCGAGTTATTCACTTTAAAGTCAACAAAGAGGACAAGGGGGCACTCTTTACGTCTAGAGGAGAAGAGATTTCATCTCCAAATACATTCACAGTAAGAGCTGTGAAAATGTGGAATAGATTCCCTGCAGATGTGGTTATGGCCAGCTCAGTGGATTGCTTTAAGAAAGGCCTGGATTATTTCCTAAGTGTACGTAATATAACTGGGTACTAAAATTTATAGGTAAAGTTGATCCGGGGAAAATCCGATTGCCTCTCGGGGGATCAGGAAGGAATTTTCTCCCCTGCTTTAGCAAATTGGATCATGCTCTGCTGGGGTTTTTTGCCTTCCTCTGGATCAACTGTGGGTATAGAATTGGGTATATGGGCTGGTATATGTATATATGTATGTATGTGTGTGTGTATATATATATATATATATATATAGTATATATATATATATATTTTTTTTTTGGTTGAACTGGATGGACTTGTGTCTTTTTTCAACCTGACTAACTATGTAACTATGTAACTACTAGTGTAAAACCTCAATAGAAAACTTCAAAAGAAAGATAATCTTGAACCTAACAAAGTAGGATCTTGGGAATATGACAATACAATTTTTGTCTGCCTACAAAATCAGTCTGACGTGTTGGATTATGGGAAGACATCAAGAACGTAGCACTTAAAAAACAATACAATTAGTGAAAAAAAGTAAAATGTAAAATATGCCATAAAAAAAGCTCCAATCAATACAGTCACATATTTAGCAAAGGTCCTTAAATATATTTTAAATCCAACTAGCATAATTACCTGATTTTAACTTGACTTTTAGTCCTGCTGGGGATGACAAGAAGCTGAAACTAGGAGAGGAAGGAACAGTAAATGCTTACATAGATTACATAGATACATTTGATAGACCACCTTAACAGGCTAGTTCTGTTTCCTCACCATCACAAGCAGGAAAGGGCAGGGAGGGGATGTAACTTTGCTGCCTAACTGAGGAGAGAAAAGTCAGGTCATCAGGCTGTGGTGTTGTCGGATACGTACGTTCAAATCTCAGAACTAATCAGGGGCGGCCCGTCCATTAAGGGAGGGTGCACGGTCTGGATATGATGGGCACAAGTGGGTGCATATGATGGGCACAGTGGCTGCATTTGATGGGGCATACGTGGCTGCATATGATCAAGTAAAGTCAACACAAGCTTTATTGTCATTCTACTACATGTAAGAACATACAGTAGAACAAAATGTTGTATCCTACAGGGCCACGGTGCTACATACAAATTAAACATAATTATAAATAAATATACAAAGAATAAAAACACCAATAAAAAAACCTATATACATATGGAAACTACGTAACTGTACATAAACTATATGTTTCCAAAAGTCTTTGTAGCAGCAAGTGTTTATAAAAGTGTCTAGTGTATATTCAAGATTAAAAAAGAGGGGACCTGAGACGTTCCTGGTCACAATTTATAGGTTGTAGAAGAGGTTTCAAAGAGGATTGGAGTTGAGGGCTCTCACAGCCTGGGGGTAAAAACTGTTGAGCAGTCTGACAGTCCTGGTTTTGATACTCTGGTATCTTCTATGATGTGATGGGCACAGTGGCTGTAATTGAGGGGCACAGTGGCTGCATTTTATGGGCACAATGGCTGCATTTGATGGGCACAGTGAGGCTGCATTTTTATGTTTTTTATTTTCAGTATTTTTCAGTTTGTTTGTGCCCCCCAAAAAAGTTGAGCACCAGCCGCCACTGGAACTAAATAGATCAGGCTGTGGTGTTGTCGGATACAGACGTTCAAATCTCAGAACTAAACAGGATGGCCCGTCCATTAAAGGTGTACGGGCACTGCCCCCTCTCTCCAGCCACCCCCTCTATGACTATCGGATAGAGTCATGTATAGCTGCTGCCACCCCCTATTCAGGTGTCCAACCCTTTTTCAAACGCCGGGCGACTGTTTTTTTGAAACCCCTGACTAGAGCCATAGCCTCTAAAGGCTTCGAAAAAAGGTGGTTTTGGAGCACAGAGCATTGTGCTTGCAGTTCACCCAGATGTGGTAGAAAGGCAAATTAATATTTGCTATGTAAAACGGAACCGCCTCTCCACCAATCAGGTAGTGTGGGTCTAATACCTGTCACCTGATTGGCTGATGGCACAGGCTCCCCAACTGAACACCTAGCAGACCGATGAAGAGAGAAGGGGGAAGCATGGATGACACAGGAGCCGTCTACAGCTCGCCGCCACCACCCACTACCTGACCCGCCACTAAGATGGGGTAAGTGCTTGGCAGACAGCAGGCAGGTGGGGGTCACAGTGGTGGCATTTGATGGGCACATGTGGCTGCATATGATGCAGCACATGTGGCTGCATTTGATGGGCACGAGTGGCTGCATTTGACGGACACAAGTGGCTGCATATAATGGGCACAAACGGCTGCAATTGATGAGCACAAGTGGCTGCATATGATGGGCACAAGTGGCTGCATTTGATGGGCACAATGGCTGCAATTGATGGGCACAAGTGGCTGCATATGATGAGCACAAGTGGCTGCATTTGATGGGGCACAATGACTTCAATTGATGGCACAGTGGCTGAATTTGAAGGGCACAAGTGGCTGTATATAATGGGCACAAGTGGCTGCAAATGATAGGCACAAGTGGCTGCATATGATAGGCACAGGTGGCTGCATTTGATGGGCACAAGTGGCTGCATTTGATGGGCATCATGGCTGCATTTGATGGGCACAGTGACTTCAATTGATGGCACAATGGCTGCATTTGATGGGCAAAAGTGGCTGCATATGATGGGCACAATGGCTGCATATGATGGGCACAATGGCTGCGTATGATGGGCACAAGTGGCTGCATATGATGAGCACAAGTGGCTGCATTTGATGGGGCACAAAGACTTCAATTGATGGCACAGTGGCTGAATTTGACGGGCACAAGTGGCTGCATATAATGGGCACAAGTAGCTGCATTTGATGGGCACCATAGCTGCATTTGATGGGCACAGTGACTTCAACTGATGGCACAGTGGCTGCATTTGACGAGCAAAAGTGGCTGCATATGATGGGCACACGTGGCTGCATATGATGGGCACACGTGGCTGCATGTGATGGGCACAGTGTCTGCATTTGATGGAGCACAGGTGGCTGCATATGATGGGCACAGTGGCTGCATTCGATGGGCACAAGTGTCTGCATATAATGGGCACAAATGTCTGCAATTGATGGACACAAGTTCCTGCATATGATGGGCACAAGTGGCTGCATTTGATGGGGCACAATGACTTCAATTGATGGGCACAATGGCAGCAATTGATGGCACAGTAGCTGCATTTGATGGGCACAAGTAGCTGCATTTGATGGGGCACAATGTCTTCAATTGATGGCACAGTGGCTGCATTTGATGGGCACAAATGGCTGCATATGATAGGCACAAGTGGCTGCATTTGATGGGCACTAGTGGCTGCATTTAATGGGCACCATTGCTGCATTTGATGGGCACAGTGACTTCAATTGATGGCACAGTGGCTGCATTTGACGGGCAAAAGTGGCTGCATATGATGGGCACAAGTGGCTGCATATGATGGGCGCAAGTGGCTGCATATGATGGGCACAGTGGCTGCATTCAATGGACACAAGTGTTTGCATATAATGGGCACAAATGTCTGCAATTGATGGGCACAAGGGCCTGCATATGATGGGCACAAGTGGCTACATTTGATGGGCACAATGGCTGCAATTGATGGCACAAGTGGCTGCATATGATGGGCACAAGTGGCTGCATTTGATGGGGCACAATGTCTTCAATTGATGGCATAGTGGCTGCATTTTACGGGCACAAGTGGCTGCATAAAGTGGGCATAAGTGGCTGCAAATGGTGGTCACAAGTGGTTGCATATGATGGGCACCGTGTCTGCATTTGATGGGCACAATGACTTCAATTGATGGCACAATGGTTGCATTTGACAAGCACAAGTACTGCATATGATGAGCATAAGTTGGCTGCATTTGATGAGCACAAGTGGCTGCATTTGATGGGCACAAGTGGCTGCATTTGATGGGCACAATGGCTGCATATGATGGGCACAATGGCTGCGTATGATGGGCACAAGTGGCTGCATATGATGAGCACAAGTGGCTGCATTTGATGGGGCACAATGACTTAAATTGATGGCACAGTGGCTGAACTTGACGGGCACAAGTGGCTGCATATAATGGCACACGTGGCTGCATATAATGGGCACAAGTGGCTGCATTTGATGGGTACAAGTGGCTGCATTTGATGGGCATCATAGCTGCATTTGACGGGGCACAATGACTTCAATTGATGGCACAGTGGCTGAATTTGACGGGCACAAGTGGCTGCATATAATGGGCACAAGTGGCTGCATATGATAGGCAGAAGTGGCTGCATTTGATGGGCACAAATTGCTGCATATGATGGGCACAATGGCTGCAATTGATGGCACAGTAGCTGCATTTGATGGGCACAAGTAGCTGCATTTGATGGGGCACAATGTCTTCAATTGATGGCACAGTGGCTGCATTTGATGGGCACAAATGGCTGCATATGATAGGCACAAGTGGCTGCATTTGATGGGCACAGTGACTTCAATTGATGGCACAGTGGCTGCATTTGATGGGCAAAAGTGGCTGCATATGATGGGCACAAGTGGCTGCATATGATGGGCGCAAGTGGCTGCATATGATGGGCACAGTGTCTGCATTTGATGGAGCACAGGAGGCTGCATATGATGGGCACAGTGGCTGCATTCGATGGGCACAAGTGTTTGCATTTGATGGGCACAAATGTCTGCAATTGATGGGCACAAGGGCCTGTATATGATGGGCACAAGTGTCTACATTTGATGGGCACATTGGCTGCAATTGATGGCACAAGTGGCTGCATATGATGGGAACAAGTGGCTGCATTTGATGGGGCACAATGTCTTCAATTGATGGCATAGTGGCTGCATTTTACGGGCACAAGTGGCTGCATATAGTGGGCATAAGTGGCTGCAAATGGTGGTCACAAGTGGCTGCATATGATGGGCACCGTGTCTGCATTTGATGGGCACAATGACTTCAATTGATGGCACAATGGTTGCATTTGACAAGCACAAGTGCTGCATATGATGAGCATAAGTTGGCTGCATTTGATGAGCACAAGTGGCTGCATATGATGGGCACAAGTGGCTGCATTTGATGGGCACAAGTGGCTGCATTTGATGGGCACAAGTGGCTGCATATGATGGGCACAAGTGGCTGCATTTGACAAGCACAAGTGTCTGCCTATGCTAGGCACAAGTGGCTGCATTTGATGGGCACAAGTGGCTACATATGATGGGCACAGTGGCTGCATTTGATGGGGCACAAGTGGCTGCATTTGATGGGCAAAGTGAGGCTGCATTATTATGGTTTTTCTTTTCAGTATTTTTCAGTTTGTTTGTGTCGTCCAAAAACGTTGAGCACCAACCACCACTGGAACTAAATAGACAAAAATACAAATCTTTTGGCAGGCAAGAGACCTCTCATACATGTATTTTAACAGTGCATTACACTCCAGCTATAGTAAATAAACCCCACTGTGTACATAAAAGTAGGGTTTGCCTGTTTAGCTATTTGCCTGAACTTCAGCTTTATGACAAGACATGGAGAATGCTGCGATAGTAAAGTGCAAAGAAATAGAATCAGAAATCATAGCAATAAAAATGTGTCTTACAGCTAGTAACCGTTAACTGGAATAATAAAAAGCAATCAAAGGTCCATGTTAAATGGTGCTAAGAAGATCAAGGAAAGGTGAAAAGGATACACTGAATAATTATACTATTAAGATCAAGTGGATCAATAGCTTTTCAGGAACCACTGGTGATAAAGAAAGAGGTTGAAGCCTTATCAACGAACACAACACCAGCTATTAATGGTACATTCACTGACATGGTAAGCAAAAGATAACAGCTGGTTTAGATAGAAATTTTGGAAGGCAGCACCACATGAATCCAAAAAAACAAAAACAGGATTTAACCACTTGCCGACCGCCGCACGACGATATACGTCGGCAGAATGGCACGGGCAGGCATATGGGCGTATATATAAGTCCCTACCTGCCCGCGGGTGGGGGGCCCGATCGGGCCCCCCCCCGGTGCCTGCGGCGGTCGGCATTCCTTCGAGAGCGATCCGGGATGAGGGGGCGGCCATTCATTCATGGCCACCCCCTCACGATCGCTCTCGACGAATGGAAATCCTCCGTGACATCACTTCCTCTCCTGTAATGTAAACACAGGAGAGGAAGTGATGTATTCTCTCCTCCGTGTCGGTATTTTTCGTTCCGGCACCGAGGAGAGAGGTTCGGTGAGTTGCACCAACACACCACACATACAGTAGAACATGCCAGGCACACTCACACCCCCCCTTTACCCCCCGATCACCCCCCCAATTACCCCTGCCCCCCCAGTCACAGTGACACCAATTGCTTTTTTTTTTTTTTTTTGCATTGGTGTCATTTGTGACTGTAATAACTGTTAGGGCAGTTAGGGTTAGCCCCCTTTAGTTCTAATGTACCCCCCTAACCCCCCCAATAAAGGTTTAACCCCGTGATCACCCCCCGTCGCCAGTGTCACTAAGGCTGGGTTCACATTGCAGCGGTTTGAGAACGGATGTGATTCGCACCGCACTGCAGTGCAAATCACATCCGATCTCTGTGCGATTCGAGTTCAGCCATACAGATAGTATGGCTGAATTCGTGTCGCACCCGCCGCACCCGCCGCAAACTCGCACGGGACCCTTTTTTTGGTCCGCAGCAGAATCGGATCGCATGGGTGTTCACACCATGCGATCCGAGTTTGCAGATCGCACTGCGATATGCGAACTGATCTGGGGGTGTCATTATTTCACTGACACTCCCAGCAGTTCGCATAGGGCAGTGTGAACTGCCGCCGGGAGGCATGCGATGCGGGAACCCGCCGCGGATTCGTGGCGTTCCCGCATCGCTCCAGTGTGAACCCAGCCTAATAAGCGATCATTTTTCTGATCGCTGTATTAGTGTCACAGGTGACGCTAGTTAGGCAGGTAGGTATTTAGGTTCGCCGCAACTTTTTATAGCGCCAGGGACCCCCATATACTACCGCATAAAGCCCCCTGATTGCCCCCTAGTTAACCCTTTCACCAGTGATCACCATATAACTGTTACAGGTGACGCTGGTTGGTTAGTTATTTTTTTATAGTTTCAGGGCACCCGCCATTTATTACCTAATAAAGGTTTAACCCCCTGATCCCCCGGCGGGTGTCATTTGTGACTGTAATAACTGTTAGGGCAGTTAGGGTTAGCCTCCTTTAGTTCTAAGGTACCCCCCTAACCCCCCCAATAAAGGTTTAACCCCGTGATCACCCCCCGTCGCCAGTGTCACTAAGGCTGGGTTCACATTGCAGCGGTTTATGAGTACGGATGTGATTCGCACCGCACTGCAGTGCAAATTACATCCGATCTCTGTGCGATTCGAGTTCAGCCATACAGATAGTATGGCTGAATTCGTGTCGCACCCGCCGCACCCGCCGCAAACTCGCACGGGACCCTTTTTTTGGTCCGCAGCAGAATCGGATCGCATGGGTGTTCACACCATGCGATCCGAGTTTGCAGATCGCACTGCGATATGCGAACTGATCTGGGGGTGTCATTAACATTTCACTGACACTCCCAGCAGTTCGCATAGGGCAGTGTGAACTGCCGCCGGGAGGCATGTGATGCGGGAACCCGCCGCGCATTCGTGGCGTTCCCACATCGCTCCAGTGTGAACCCAGCCTAATAAGCGATCGTTTTTCTGATCACTGTATTAGTGTCACAGGTGACGCTAGTTAGGCAGGTAGGTATTTAGGTTCGCCGCAGCTTTTTATAGCGCCAGGGACCCCCATATACTACCGCATAAAGCCCCCTGATTGCCCCCTAGTTAACCCTTTCACCAGTGATCACCATATAACTGTTACAGGTGACGCTGGTTGGTTAGTTATTTTTTTTATAGTTTCAGGGCACCCGCCATTTATTACCTAGTCTCACTAGTGTACCCCTAAATTTAGGGGTGTCTACTTTCCAAAATGGGGTCATTTGGGGGGGGGGTTTGTGCCATCTTGGCATTTTATGGCCTTCAAAACTGTAACGCCCTTAGAAAGCCTGAAGGCGGTGCTTGGTTTTCGGGGCCCCGTACGCGGCTAGGCTCCCAAAAAGTCCCACATATGTGGTATCCCCGTACTCAGGAGAAGCAGCAGAATTTATTTTGGGGTGTCATTTCACATATGCCCATGGCATGCGTGAGCAATATATCATTTAGTGACAACTTTGTGAAAAAAAAAAAAAAAAAAAAGTTTGTAATTTTCCCGCAACTTGTGGCAAAATATAAAATATTCCATGGACTCAACATGCCTCTCAGCAAATAACTTGGGGTGTCTACTTTCTAAAATGGGGTCATTTGTGGGGGTTTTGTGCCATCTTGGCATTTTATGGCCTTCAAAACTGTAATAGGTAGTGAGGAGTGAAGTCAAATATTTACGCCCTTAGAAAACCTGAAGGCGGTTCTTGGTTTTCGGGGCCCCGTACGTGGCTAGGCTCCCAAAAAGTCCCACATATGTGGTATCCCCGTACTCAGGAGAAGCAGCAGAATTTATTTTGGGGTGTCATTTCACATATGCCCATAGCATGTGTGAGCAATATATCATTTAGTGACAACTTTGTGAAAAAAAAAAAAAAAAAAATTAAAGTTTGTAATTTTCCCGCAACTTGTGGCAAAATATAAAATATTCCATGGACTCAAAATGCCTCTCAGCAAATAGCTTGGGGTGTCTACTTTCTAAAATGGGGTCATTTGTGGGGGTTTTGTGCCATCTTGGCATTTTATGGCCTTCAAAACTGTAATAGGTAGTGAGGAGTGAAGTCAAATATTTACGCCCTTAGAAAACCTGAAGGCGGTTCTTGGCTTTCGGGGCCCCGTACGCGGCTAGGCTCCCAAAAAATCCCACACGTGTGGTATCCCCGTACTCAGGAGAAGCAGCAGAATTTATTTTGGGGTGTCATTTCACATATGCCCATAGCATGTGTGAGCAATATATCATTTAGTGACAACTTTGTGTAAAAAAAAATAAAAAATATTTTTTTGTCATTATTCAATCGCTTGAGGCAAAAAAATAAAATATTCGATGGGCTCAACATGCCACTTATCAATTTCCTTAGGGGGTCTACTTTCCAAAATGGGGTCATTTGGGGGGGTTTTGTACTGCCCTGCCATTTTAGCACCTCAAGAACTGAGATAGGCAGTCGTAAACTAAAAGCTGCGTAAATTCCAGAAAACGTACCTTAGTTTGTAGATGTGACAACTTTTGCGCAAACCAATAAATATACAGTTATTGACTTTTTTTTTACCAAGGACATGTGGCTGAATACATTTTGGCCTAAATGTATGACTAAAATTGAATTTATTGGATTTTTCTAATAACAAAAAGTAGAAAATATCATTTTTTTTCAAAATTTGCGGTCTTTTTCCATTTATATCGCAAAAAATAAAAATCGCAGAGGCAATCAAATACCATCAAAAGAAAGCTCTATTTGTGGGAAGAAAAGGACGCAAATTTTGTTTGGGTACAACATTGCATGACCGCGCAATTACCAGTTAAAGCAGCGCAGTGCCAAATTGTAAAAAGACCTCTGGTCATTTACCAGCAAAATGGTCCGGTCTGAAAGTGGTTAAATGCAAATTACTGGGTCAAATGAAAAAGAATGGGCATAGCAGCTTACATAGGAGACAGAATGGTTAACGACCAGTAAACTTTTATTTTCCTCATAACTATATTCGTTTTTACACAAAACAAACATGGCTGACTGATTTACATATTTTTGCTGATGAAACTACATGTCTGGTTGAAGATGAAGATAACCTGAAGCATCTGTTCCTTAAGATCATAAAACATGAATGAGTAGTAGACTAGGATCATGACAAGTGGGAAAGTCAATAAAGACTTCCTTGATTGAGAAGAAAAAGATACAGCAGATATCTTAAGCCTGTTTAGATCAATAATCAATAAAGAAATGTCAGGCAGCCAAGAAATCTCAATGCATGAAAAATCTAGATGAGAAATTCAAATGCAGAGATTTATTATTCTATACAAATTGAGTCTTGGTCAGGCCTTACAATTTTTAATAACATCATATGGAAGAAAAGGTAAACTATTACAGTATGCGGTAAGAGTATACAATACATGCCCATCATCTTCATTTATGCAAAAGTGTTGCACCTTTGCTAATTGCTAATAAAAAATTGTACTACACTTTTTTAGAAAGTTATAACTGTGGACATCATTAGTTGCAAGAACGTCAACCAAACCTTTAAATTTTTTTTTTTTAGTTCAATTATTTATTTTGCCATTACTACTTATTTCTTTGATACACAAGTAAAACTCCTTTTACTTTCTAGAGTACTATGGATGAAAAACACGTCTACTGATTCTTTGGATTAAAGTGGTTGTAAACCCTTACATATTCCCAGTGAAGTGACTGTCCTCAGGTGATACAGAGGGATTAAACAAATCCTCCTGCATAAGTTGTACCTGTTTATCTGCAGTCTTCTCTTCTCTACATCAATTCAAAGTACAAAAACGTAAAACTTGTCTGAGAGGTCAAAAAAAAGGGGGTGGAGAGCTGAAGTTACACTCTGAGAGCTGATTAGAGGTGAGGAACACCCCCCACCCCCCTTTCATACAGCACACAGTAACAGAGCTGAGACTGTCAATCAGCTGGAACTCCCTCCCCTGTCATAATTTTTTTCTTGGTGTCTGGAAAACTTGTCAGAAGTGAATCATGCTGATAGCAGAGGAAGGAAGAGCAGACAGAAACAAGATTTAAAGCTTTGATTTAGACAAGTACACACTATAGTGCGATAAGCTTTGTTCATATTTCATGTCTCTGGTTTACAACAACTTTAACCTTGGATATATTTATAAATATAATCACCTCTGAGTTTCTTTTTTCTAACATTTAGTCCTAAGAGAGATTGGTAAACCATTTATTAATTTATTTTCTTGCTTTTTACCCTCTCCAAATATTCTATGTCATCCTTGCAGTGCAATGCACAAAAAACATTCTCCATATTCATGATTTGGCCTTCAAAATGATTTAGAAGGGGGAATTACTGTACTTGTGTTGCATTCTTTATCACCATTTTTACAGTTTAAGATGAACATAAATAAAATTAATGTCTTTAAATTATGGAGATGGTAAAGAATGCTCTGTATGCCATAGACTGCCAAAAGTACAAATAATTCATTTCTAGGACAGACCAAACCTAAGCTGTCCTTGGAAGGTCATATGACAAAATTGCCTTTTTTCTACTTATAAACATGCAGATGAAAAGGTCCTTAACCACCTGACATCCGCGCTATGGCCGAATGACGGCCATAGTGCAGATGTGAATTCCTGAGAGGCCGTCATATGACGGCATCCCCTGTGTACGCTCCCTGCACACGCCCTGCACTGTGATCATCGAGTTAATGAGACTCGGGTTATCACCAATCTGAGAAAGGGGCCGGTCCCGGCCCTTTACCACGTGATCACTGTCAGCCAATGACAGCTGATCACATGATCAAAACAAAAGCTTGGTGATCGTTTTTCTCCTCCTCACACTGACAGCGGAGGAATAAAAAAAAGCTGATCACCGGCTTATCTTAAAGGGACATCGATCCCGAAAAAGAAGAGGCAATTATGCCTCAGTCTGACAGTGCCCACAAGTGCCACCCATCGATGCCCACAAGTGCCACCCATCGATGCCCACAAGTGCCACCTATCAATGCCCACTAGTGGTGCCAATCAGTGTCACCTAGAAGTGCTGCTTATCACTGTAACCAATCAGTGCCCATCACTGCCACCAATCAGTGCCACTTATTGGTGCCCATCAGTGCCGCCTCATCAGCGTACATCAATGACAGACAAAAATTACCCGTTATAAAATTTTAAAACAAAATTACATTTTTTTTTATTTCGGTCTTTTAAAAAAAATATATATATAAAAAGAAATTGCACAGGTGATCAAATACCACCGAAAGAAAGCACTATTTGGGGGAAAACACTTGGGTACAGTGTTGTATGATCGCGCAATTGTCATTCAAAGTGCGACAGCGCTGAAAGCTGAAAATTGGTCTGGATAGGTGGGGGTTTAAGTGCCCAATAATGAAGTGGTTAAAGAAAGCATCAGGTGTGGCAAAGCTGAGGAAGACCAGCAATGTGTGGGGCTGGTAGAGTAACAACAGCTATGAAAGCCATACTAAAATTGGTGCAGCTGGGCATTATAGGCAATCAATTATCAAAGCAATTTTAGTAAATCAACTTCATTATGTTGCCAATTTGCACCCTGAGGCTCAGAATAATATACAGCCGTGGCCAAAAGTTTTGAGAATGATACAAATATTAATTTCCACAAAGTCTGCTGTTTGACTGTTTATAGATCTTTTTGTCAAACGTTAGTATGGTATACTGAAGATTTTTTTTTTGCATTTCATAAATGTCAACCAGAGTTTAGAGGCGGTCCTCCTATCACAATTTGGATTAGTGACAAGAATGGGAAGTGTCATTATAATGGGTGATTTTAATTATCCAGACATAGACTGGGCAGAAGGAAGAGCACATTCATCTAAGGCTCGCCAGTTCCTATATGTCTTGCAGGACAATTTCATGGATCAGATGTTAAAGGCACCAACTAGAAACAAAGCATTAATAGACCTATTGATTACCAAAACACAGACCTGAACACGGATGTGGAAATACAGAGCAATTTAGGAAACAGTGATCACAGGTTATTTTAGTATAAATCACACAAATAGGAAACATAAGGGGAATACAAAGACAATAAATTTCAAAAGAGCCTCCCTAATCTATGATCCATGCTGGAAGATAGGGATGGGCGAACGGTTAGGGCCGAGCATAAGTTCGGGCTGAACTTTAGCTGTTCGTACGTTCGACGAACTGCCGAACCAACGGGTAGTTCGACTGTTTGTTTGGCCCCCAAAACTGACCACAATGCATTGTGGCGCTGAACAGTGCATTGCAAGCCCTGATTGGCTGAAGCAGTGAAAACTTCAGCCAATCAGGGCATAGAGCGCTGTCAGAGTCATGATTGGACACTGTCATCATGGCTTTATCCAACCATGGCTCATTCCCTCCCCACAGTATAAAAGTATTGTTTCAATGCCAGCCATGTTCAGTGTGATTTCGGCGTGGAGAGAGATAGAACAGGGCTCTGTTCAACACTATCCATTAGTCTGCTATACTGTGTTATTTTGCTTCAATTGTCAGTGTAGAATATTCGAATAGTGTAAAATAGTGTAGAATATTAGTTTAGTGTCAGTCTAGGGATTGTGTGAGTGTAGTAAGGAGGACCATCATTCAGCTTTGCATAGTGTGCAGCTAGAGTAGAGACAGCTCATATAGTTTCAGTGTAGTGTAGTGAGACCATGTTAATAATCTTGACATTAGTGTATAGCTAAGAGTAGGAACAATTCAGATAACGTCAGTGTAGTTGAACACGTCTATTTTATTGCGTTACTATCAGTTTAATGGCATTTACTTCTGTGGTCGTTACTGCCAGTTTAACGCCATATCGTTTTGTGTGTGTTACTGCTAGTTTAACGCCATATTGTTTTGTGTGCTTTACTGTTAGTTAAACTGGCAGTAACACATAAAACTATATGGAGTTAAACGCCATATCATTTTGCGTGCATCACTGTCAGTTTAATGCCATATCGTTTTGTGTACCTTACTGTCAGTTTAAAGCCATATGGTTTTGTGTGCATTACTGCCAGTTTAACGCCATATGGTTTTGCGTGCGTTATTGCCAGTTTAATGCCATATAGTTCTGTGCGTCACTGTACGTTTGGCGCATTATATTGCAGTATATTATAGTGTATCCGTCGAGTGTATCTGTGTAGCTTGAGTACTTAAATTAAAGTGCACCAAACACCTCTTTACATTGATTAAAGTGCATCTATGTACAGGTTTCAATTTCCTCTTTACATTTTCTTATAAGCACCGCACCTTCCAGCCCAATAATGTCTGGGAGGACAACAAGGAGAGGCAAATGTTCTCTTGGCACTGTAGGGGGCCAGCAAAGAATGTGTCCACAGACAAAGATGGGTGTGGTGGTCACTCCTCAGGCAGGGTATCATTTCCTCTGATTAGTGAGTTTGCCCATGCTATCCAGCCACAGCATGCAGAGGAGGTGGTGGACTGACTTACTAAACCCTCCTCATCTTCCTCTGTCACGCAGGCAGAGACAAGTGTGCAGTCCCCTGCAGTTGCCAGAGTGGATAAACCTGCCTTGTCCACATCTATTCCTGCCATAGCCCCAACATCAGCCATTGAGGAGATTTAACCACAGCATCAGTCACTTGCACCTTAATGATGCCTAGCCATTACTGGATTCAGATGTTGGTTCTGAGGTTGAGGATGACAGGAACATGAGCCTAGAGAGAGGGAGCAACACTGGTAGACAAATTGGCATTCATGTTCCCCATGCCACAGCGTATTGCTAAGTTGTCTCCAGTGGTAAGATGAAAATGGAGTAGGAGCTGATGATGATGATGATGAGGTCACTGTTGCGACTTGGGTGCCAGATAGAGCAGAGGAGGAAACTGAAGGTGAGGAGGCACAACCCCAATGAGGTCCACATCACGAAAGAGTAGAGAGCAGCCACCCTATTCCATCACATTCTGCAGCTGTTATCTCCCGGCCCACTCCCCAAAGCTCAGCTGTCTGGGCCTTTTGCAGCACATCTGCAGCAGATCGCATTTTTGCTATCTGTAAACAGTGTCTCAGGCACATCAAACGTGGCAAAAACACCAACCATTTGGGTACCACATGCCTAACAAGGCATTTACCGTCCAACCACTAAGCCTGTTGGCAAGAGCACCTAAAAGCCACACAAAAGGGGCACAAATCTGTCCCTCCTCCTCCTCCTTACCTACTTCGGTCTGTCCCTGCTATACTGAGTAAATACCTCTCAGAAGCCTCCACTGACAGGGATGATGGTATAGCACAGGGTGTCCCAGGTCCTAGCAGCACATCTGTCAGCAGCACACTACCAGCTGTAGACTGTAGCTGGCAAATTTCTCTGCCCCATCTGCTGCAGCAGAAAAAAAAATACAGTCTACAATCATGTGGAAGAGAATGTTCTGGCATTGTTGGGCAAGGCAGTCAGCCGTAAAATACACCTTACTGCTGACACGTGGTCCAGCAAGCATGGGCAGGGTCGATATATTTCATTCATGGAACACTGGGTAACACTGCTTGAAACTCGAAAGGAGGCCAGACAGGGCTCAGTGCTGCAGCTTGTTGTGCCCCCACATCTCCATACAGCTGGTAGTGATGATGCCAGACCTGTGAGCTCTACCCCCTCCTCCTCCTCCTCCACCACCTCCATACCCTGCTCTGCAGAATTGTCCTATGAACATCAGGCACCCTCTTGGCGTTCAAAGGGCTATTCCATGAGTCAGGCTAAAAGGTACCATGCAGTGCTTCAGCTGGTGTGTTTAAGGGACACCGAAGCAGAGATTCTTGCAGCTCTGTAGGGACAGGCCCAGAGGTGGTTCACAGCACGCCAGCTGGAGCAAGAAATGATGGTGTCAAAAAATGGAAACGAAACGAAACTGAAAGCACATCTAAAATGTTTTTGGGGTTTTTTTTGGGGGGGGGGGGGGTTTGTGTGCATGCCTCCCTTTTTCGATTCTATGCACTATAAGGATGAGGATACCTACCCCTAATCTATGAATACAGCTCTGCAACCTAATACTAGTATTTTGGTGTCCAAAAATGTCTCAAACCTCCTGTCAGCCCTTAGACAGGGAAAGTTGACACATGTGCCCTGTCCTCAATTTGGTGGTGCATCGTTTCCTAAGTAAGTACCCAGGGTTGAAAGATATACTAAAGCAGGCCAGACAAGTCTGTAGCCGTTTGACTTTTATAAAAATGAATCAGTCCTGGATTACCAGCTATGAAGCCCCTGATGCCAATGTCACTGATTAAGTCATTTTGAGATGTGGAATCTCTGCAGGACTTTGAGGCTGCCTAGCTTTGAGGGTGTTCAATCACTTCATCTGAAAAAATGTTTTTGGTATAGGTTTCATGGGCACAATTAACACCCAAAGACCATTTTTTTCTACATCTGTTTGACAGGTGCATATCATTGCAATTTTTTACAGCAAGGCCAATTCTTGCTTTCATCAAGATTACCTCTATAGGGTTACAGTGGGAAGGGGCCACCGACACCCAAAGACCAATTTTTACACGCCCGTTACTTCTATCCAAAGTCAAAGTGACACCAGAATGTATCCAAAAAATCTCTAATCTTGTTCCCAGTGCACTACATTGTGGCCTCATCATTCACAATGGCTCCCCAGCTGTTGCTGAGCAAAATAAAGGCAGCTTGCAGGGAACATTTAATTTTTTTGGGCTTTATAAATGAAATTATTGCTGCAGCAGATTCTAGACATGGTACAGATCTGCCACTTTACAGGTAGACTAAGGGGGGCCCCAGGCACTATATTGGAAGGATTTTTTTTATTTTTATGCTTTCACTTTAAAAATCAAAAAAATCATTACTCATTTAACATTATTTACAAACTTTTTTTATTGATACATGTCCCCCAGGGCAGGGCCCGGAACCCTATAACCATTGTATGCCCAATTACTTGCATGTAATCCTTCAAAATGGGCACTTCTGATTTTTGCTGTTCGGGTCCAAATTGACTTTAATGGGGTTCGTAATTCGGGTCCAAACTTTCGCGGTGTTCGGAAGTTCTGGTGAAAACCAAACAGGGGTCTGTTCGGCCCATCCCTACTAGAAGATAATAATTGGGATAAAATCTTAGGAACAAAGAACATGGAGAAAAAATGGGTATTCTTTCAGAGCATATTAACCTCCCTGGAGGTATGATTAGTTCAGATTTTTGGTGCTGAAAGCGGTACCATTATTTTGCATGGAAATTGTGGCGTTTTATATTGTAGGCCTGTAATTCCTAGGAATAACTCACTTAAATCTGTCCAAACCAGAGTCTAGTAGACATCCCAGGTATGATAAAGTTTGGAAAACAAAATCATAAATATAATAAATAACTATAAATAATTATACCAAATAATAATATAATAATAATACAAATTATTCAATAATGTCATCAAATCAAAAACACTGAAATTTGCTCAGTTGCAGAATTGTCACTGTCATTACTTTTCAGTGTTTGATGACTGATCTCCCCACAAATAATTATTGCTCAATTCTGTGAGTGATTCTAATTTACTATTGCTGTTTTCTAGCTGGTCTAAAACCACTTTATATATAGGGACGGTTTTGGTTGTCATGGACAATCTCCTGTTTCCAGGCAGAAAGATCAGTTTTTATAATATAAAACTGCATACAGGGCACTGGACAAACCACTAGGGACAAAAGGAATGTGAAATTATTTCATATAGCAATGCAATCTGTAAGATTACAGTATACTTTATGTATAGTGTGTGTTTCACTTTTTGAATTTGGCGCCATTCTCCATCCCTGTGCAACATTCATTCACTACAAATGAATGTTTTAAAAGTAAAACATAAACATTTTTTTTTAAAGCTATCAAACAGCTATTGATTAATATCTCTATGTGGTTTATTCTGATGGCTACTGTTAGGCTCTTTGCATAGAGCAATAGCTTTCCTCTGGTGGTCAGTAATACAATACGGATGCTTAACATAAGAATGGCCTATTTGCTTTCAGGCCTTTCATTTCACAGCAGACATGGTAGTGAAGCCAGTAAAGATATCCCTGTACATTGCTTACTTAAAGCAGCGTTCCACCCAGGAATGTAATCTGGTTTCCACATTTGGCACCTTTCAAGGGGGAGCGGATACCTGTCAAATCCAGGTATCCGATCCCACTTCCGGGGAAAGATCGCGCAATCTTGTGCAATGAACTATGCAATGTCTGGCCCCTCCTCCTTTCCCAACACTGGCTTCTGGGAGATACACAGGTCCCAGAAGTCAGAAGGGACCATTCAAAAAGTGCAATGCGACTCAAGCATATGTAGTAGGAAACAGACTGTGAAGTCTTAAGAGGGGCGGGTCGGCTACGGGTCCTGACATCGCGGGCTCCCAGGACAGGTAAGTGCCCATATATTAAAAGTCAGCAGCTGCAGTATCCGTAGCTGCTGACTTTTATTTATTTATTTTTATCCAGGCGTAACTCCACTATAATAGTGATATGCTCAAAATAACAATAGTAGAACAATGCAAACTTTAACAATTGCATTTCTTTCTTAAATTTTTCAACAGCCAAAATAAAGATACCTTAATGTGTGTGCCATGCACAATGACAGTGAGTGGCCCATAAACAGTTAAAATTGAGCAGACTGATTAATCAGGAATTTGTTGTGATTCATATAAACTTATGAAATAATTAACTTTTATTGTCTAGTAGAAATTACATTACACAAGCTGTTTATAAACATTTTTTATTATAAAAACTATAGAATTAAAACAATTTTCTTGACTGGTTACCAAACTGTCTTTCTTATATGGGAATCCCTGCCTTTTGGTAAAAGTAGTGAAGCAGACATAATGGTCCTTGCAGTAAAGGCACAGCCTGAACATTTAGCATTGGCTACAATAATATGTTATGGTTCAGTGGAAGGACCTTAAACTTCCAAGCAAGGACAATTCTGTAAAATATAAAGCACCTGGACCCCCTATTTTCAGATTACTAGACCCCAGGTGTGTGATAGAGAGCAGTTAAATTTCATCATTACCCTTTCTTATATGGTGTTTTTTATAGTAATTTTTACTGCTGCTACTAAAGGTGCTGGGCTCATCTCAGCTGTAAGAGGACATCACTTGTCAAACGGACTGCTCTGTAATATAAAACATGACAAGTCCTAGCATAACCTTTGTGATGACTATTTTCAGCAGTCTGGTTTTTTTCATTGTGCAGTTGGGGGTAAAGTTTATGGACATAAATATTACCATTTACCATCCACAATGAAATATTAGACACCCCTTTTAAAAAGGTCTTGACATCTTAAATCATGTTTTCTCTACAAACTAAATTAAAATCATTTTACATCTAGCCTGAAATTGTTGAACATTAAGGCATACATCATGCTTGACCATATAACAAAATTGTAATGTTTTGAAGAATTTTAAGCAGATTTAGAAAATCCTAAGACAACTTTAATACATGTAATGCAATGAGTAATTTAGATGTATAATTGAAGAAGATGTAGCCAATTATTGATTTATTTTCCCAAACATAAAATCAATTAATGAAAATATAATGCACTATTTTCATACATCATAATGTTACATATGAGCAAATTCTATACAACTTAGTATTTTCTATTATAAATATTTATATTATTGTCTACCTATACGAGTATAAATAGAGAAAAATAACTTTGTATTTTAAAATAAAGCAATTTACAATCTAATATTCTTACAATGGTTACTCATATATAAACAAACATTGGGCTATTTTGGTGAATGGCAGCTAATAGTAATTTTTTTTTAATTTTTGAGCTTTAAATGGGTGAGTCTATGTATATATGAAAATATTCCAAATATGCAAAATAGACTAACTGAAATATTAAATCCCAGTTTTTGTTTTGTTTTGATTTGGATAAGATGTAAAAAAAAATTGAACATTCCGTATGTTGCTGTCTATGTGCCCACAGGGGAAATAATCCCTCACTTTTATTAATGCGTGAATGTACTTTGGTTTAATTTGTGGGATGTTCATTGAACCCAATGCCCAATCAATGTTTGTGTACCTAAATGTCCCAGACATGTATTTTTATCGGTATACACATGTACATAATGACAGGATGGCAATACATTTTTGGAAGAGTTTGAGTGCTTGGCTGTAATTTAAATTCTTTACACTTTTTTCACGTTATTTTTTTGCTTTTACATAATTGGCTGACATTCCCCCTATGTAATAGTGTTTTCTTTTGTCTGGTTCTTTTTGCTGAGATATCAAGGGCCAATTAGACCCTTGATGTCTCCCCTGCCATCCACTGAAGCTAATGGAGCACAGATTTGCTTCTTCACAGGCACAGGGGCTGAGAAAAGTGACACTTACAACCAGAAGTGACACTTCCAGGTTCTTCCTAGGTAAGGCAGATTAGTGAATGGACTTTTATTTCCCCCCCCCCCTTCCCATTTACCGGGCAATATTTGTAATGCTAGTCCAAGGCCAGCAGATGGGACAGCAGTGCCCAAGAAATTTGGCGGGGAGGCCACACAGGGGGAGGTGACCATTCAGGGTGTCCACTGAAGGCAATTTGGTGACTGCACAGCTATTGGATCACTTCCATCTGAAAGTGGATTGTTGACTTGTGAAGTACAGCAGCCAGAAGTGTATGTAACCCCACCTGCAGCAAACGAAAATACTACTTCTGTGGCAATGAGAGAGTTAAGCTTTATGTGATTCTCAAGGACAATATAAGAATGCTGGCAACACATAATTTGATTATGTAATAAAATGTTTTACTTTTACATTTTATTTCTTGACTTTACTATAGCAGCAACACCCCAATCGGATTCATTATTATACTTAGGGGAAACATTTTTCCTTTTTAGGTAGCTGTGAATGCGATACCTGATTTTAACAGTAACAAGTATAAATTGCCGGGTAGGAGTAGCAATGTCAACAGATCTAAATGCTATAGAATTGTACTTTTCCAAACAAATGAAGAGCATAGGGGTGTGCAGCCTATGGCACTAAGGTATGCACCCCAAAGCCATGGTAAACAGGGGGTGTGGCCAAATTGTTTTACAGTGGGAGGGGCTTAAATGTGCATGCTTAAATAAACAAAAGCCATTCTCTACCCATAAAATATGCTTTTAGTCTTCCCTCCCCTCACTAGGTAGCATTCAAACTGATGTCATATGCTTTACATGGTTACAGTGCAGTGTACCTGCAGTTTTCATGTGGGTTAGTTGCACTTTGCCATAGACTTCTATTATATCCTGTGGTTTTGGTGTGCTTTCTGAAAACAAAAACTTTCTGAAAGCGCATCAACGCCATAGGTTTTAGAAGTCTAAGACAAAGTGCAGCAAACCCATGTGAAAACTGTGGGTACACTGCGCTGCACCCATGGTGTGAGAAAACTGAAACATATTAGTCTAAAAGCCAAGCTGACTATTTATTATTACCGAGTTCTGAACTCCTCCTCACTTAATAATAACTCCTGAACTCCGCCTCACCTACCACTAACTCCTGAACTCTGCCTCACTTACTACTGACCCCAGAACTTTTTTTTTTTACTTTATCTCTTTATTGATTTTTCTTTCCCAATTTAAACATAACATACAGCATTATCATATAAAACCAAAACACCATACAAATTACATATAGCCCTTTTACACCCTGCCATTCCCCACATTCATCTCATTCCCCCACTCACTCAAACCCACTCCTCACACTATTTCTTAACTGGCAATTCCCCCACTCACTCAAGCCCACTTCTCCCGCTGTTTCTTGACCAGCAACTCTTCCCCTTTTAAATATAAACCCCTTCGTTCATTTTCTCGTACCACAACTTCCAGATCCTATCAAATTTTTTAATGCCGCCCTGTCTTATATAAGCTACCCTTTCCTTAAGAATAACCCTATTCATATTCTGCACCCACTCTCCACTAGTAGGGGGTGTTGGAGACTGCCATTTCTGGGCTATCAATTTCCTAGCTTGAAAGAGGGACCTTATTTTCGCCAGTTTACTATCTTTGGGATCGCTACCCCCTCAGTCCACCCCAGTACACACCCCATCGGTTCCACTTCTACTACTATCTCAAATACTCGATTAATTATCGTCACTAACTCTCTCCAGTACCGGTATAACTTGGGGCATCTCCAGAACATGTGTATCATATCTGCCTCTGTCCTTCCACACCTAGGGCAATCCGCATCACGCCTTCTGCCAAACAGAAAGAGCCTCTTGGGAGTGTAGTATGCTCTATACAACAGGAATAGGTGAGAAAGCTTTTGAGGGGGGGAGATGGACACCCAGGGTGCCAACTCAAGAATCCTCTCTTCCGAGATGCTTCCCACATCTACTTCCCATTTTTTCCTATTCGTTTGCGCCTGCATTCTTACCTGGGTCTTCTTACACAAATTTACATAGACTTTAGATATTAACCCTTTCTCTGATTTTACTCGTAATATATCCTTAATTACTGGCATCTCACACCATTCTATTGCCTCTTCCCCAAACTGTTTTCCCAACGCATGTCTAACCTGCAGATATCTAAAAAAAGACTTCCTCGGAATTGCAAACTGGTCCCTTAACTCTTGAAATTGTTTCAAGTTACCGTTCTGGTAGATCTGGTGGATAAGTTTTATGCCGCACCTTTCCCATTCCCTTATTTGTCCTATTTTCTGTATCTCGTCTAAATTATTGTTATCCCAAAGGGGGGAGTACTCCGTAAATCCCCTATATCCCAATATTTTTTTGGTTGCCTCCAACACCTTTGTCATTAACCCTAGAGTAGGAACATCTCGCAGATGGGTCCCTGACTCTAGTGTCACTACCAACGGTCTGCCCAGACGTTGTTCAAAAGGGGTTTTCTTTTTCCGTCCTCCATCCTCTAGGCCCTCTCCCACTCTGGTGGGAGCAGGGCCGCTAGAAAATAGTTAAATGGATGTGGAAGTGCCATTCCCCCTCCATTACTGGGAAGTTGCAACGTTTTTAAGCTAATACGTGCTTGACCCCCTTTCCAGATCAATTCTCTAAATATGGAATCCACCTTATAGAACCATTTTTTGTAGATCCATACTGGAGAATTGTGTAGAACATATAAAAGTTGTGGTAAAACTATCATTTTAATTAAGTTACACCGGCCTGCTGCTGATAGAGGTAATCTCTTCCAGATATTGGTTTTATGTTTGAGTTTAATTAACAAAGGGGCCAGGTTGTCCACTATATACTGTTTGGGGTCTTTAGTGATGCATATGCCTAGGTATTTCATTTGTGTCACTATCTGGATATGTGCAGCTTCACAAGGTATACAGGGGGTCGATGGGCAATATACAGGATTTCTCCCAGTTTATCTTTAATCCCGCAAGATGTCCAAAATCTTTAATTCTATACATTACCTCCCCTATAGAGTGCTGCACATCTCCAAGAAGCAGGAGAAGATCATCTGCAAATAACACTATTTTTTCTTCCTCATCCCCTCTCTTAAATCCCTTTATCCCCAAATTTGATCTAAGGGACATGGCCAGGGGTTCAATTGCCATGGCAACCACTATTATGGTTGATTCCATCATTGAAGACGGAAGCTCTCCTGTTTTTAGTGCCCAATTAAAAACTTTTGACAGTTCAGGCAGTAACACCTCACCAAGATGGCGGTAAACCTCCACCGGGAGGCTGTCTGGGCCTGGAGCTTTTTGTCCTGCCATTTCCTGCACGATGCGCCGAATCTCTTATATCGTTATAGGACCATCAAGAGTATCCCTATCTTCCTTAGAGAGGTGAGGTATTGTCAGCCCACTAAAAAATTTGTCCATTTCTTCCCCCTTCTCATCCTGGTTAGAGTGGTATAAATCCTCATAGTAAGCTCTAAATCTATCTAGTATGTCTAGCTTATTTGTGGATATCCCACCCTCTGCCATTCTGATCCTTGTTACCATAGAAGGTGTCGAGTTTGTTTTCACTAAATGCGCTAGCATCCGACCAACCCTTTCACCTTCTCCAAATGCTTGCTGTTTCTGGAATATATATTTGTTTTCAGCTTTCTCTAACATTATATGACGGTATTCCTGCTGCGCTTTTAGCCATTGTCTCTGGTTATCAAGTGTTGGGGCATTTATATACTGGATTTCTAACTTCGCCACTCTCCTTGAGGCCAATTCCTCCCTTTCCCCAGACTGTTTTTTAATTTCAGAGATCTGCTGTATCAGGAGACCTCGAAGGTAGGCTTTTAATGTATCCCACACCATCCCCTTCGAAGCCGTACCTGTGTTCCAAACAACATATTCCTTTAGTGCATCAAGTAAGTCTTTTGGTTCTCCCATCAGCTCCAACCATAGGGGACTAAATCTCCACCCTCGTTGCTGATTTCCCTTTTCTTTCTCCAGGGAGGTCATCATTGCCGAATGGTCAGAAAGGCTCCTTGGCATATATTTTATTTTACTTACTAATCCCACTGCCTCATCATTTCCTAGGATCATGTCTATCCTTGACAGGGTTGAATGTGAGGCAGAAAGACACGAAAAAGACCAGACTGTTGGATTCTGGATTCTCCAGAGGTCCCTCAGTCCCATTTCGCCCATAAACTGTAAAAAACGACTTTCTATTGTACCTCCTTGTTGTATCTTCCCTTTGGGGAATCTATCCATTGCTATGTCAATGACCATATTAAAATCCCCTACTATCATCAATGGGACCCCCGGCTTATCCAACACAAACTCAACCAATGCATATAAAATATCCATGGAAGAGGGCGGCGGTATATAAATATTGGCCAAGATCAAAGCCTTTTCCTTTATCTTACCGTATAAGAAAACATACCTCCCCTGTTCATCAATCTTAACCTGAAGACAATTAAAGGGTGTACCTACTTTAATCAAAGTACTAACCCCCCTAGAGAAGGAGGTGTGTATTGAGTGATATTGAATAGGGTATTCCCCCCAACTTAACTGTGAGATAGAAGCATTTGTGAAATGTGTCTCCTGTAGACAAAGAAACGTTACCCCTTGTGACCCAGCTATTGACTTAACCGCCATCCTCTTCCTCGGATCTCCCAGACCTCTAACATTCCAGGAATACACAATAAGACTTTCCCCTTTTAACACTGTGGATTCACTCATTACTAATTATAGTGATCATCCTTATTACAAAATTCATATACTCCATCTTTAACACTCAGTTTTATGTGGTTATCTCTTACCCATTGTTTCCTTGTGGTTAAATATTCATTATGGAGTGCTCTTAGAGTGTGCTTCTCCCACCCTTTTCTACATCCTATATATCTACCCTCCCTTATACCCCTCCCCCCCACATCTCTCCAATCACACCCACCGCTCAACACACACTTTTCTCTCATTGCCTCTCTAGGCACCCCCTGGGGCCTTCTAATGTCACCTTCCCATACAAAAACTTTCCTCACCATTCTACCGTGGATTGCTCCCTTCCCTCGCCCCAACCCCTCTACCTCCCCCCCCCCAAAACCCTCCAAACACAAAGTATACACCATACAGCGAACATATGGGGAGAGCAGCCCGCTAACCCCCCCATATAAAGGGGCGACATGCTTGCTGTTCCCCCTCTTCTCTATCTTGCCCTCCCCCTCCCTCCCCCAGCAATAGTAATAGAAACATCTTCTTTAACAATCGCCTCCCCCCTCCCTCCACCCCCCCGCAGCAAAAAATGGCCCAGCGTTCTCCTTCCTCTCCCCCCCCTCCCCCCCAAAACAGGGAGAGGAGAGGGAGAGGGGGAAAAACCGAGGAAGAAATTAGCAGTCCACCAGCATTATAGTCTCTAAGAGTGGGTCTCCAACCACTCCTCAACCCCTCTAGGGCTATCGAATATCATAGCCCCTCCAGGGACATTTAATCGCAATCTTGCTGGATATAGTAAAGCATAAGTCACATTCCTCTGGCGAAGTTTATGTTTTACTTCCCCAAATTTAGCTCTCCTCCTTTGCAGATCTGGCGAGAAGTCCGGAAAAATTGATACTCGGGAGCCATTATATACAATCTTGCCCATCTCTCTAGCTTTACGTGTAATAGTTTCTTTGTCTTTGTAAAACAATAATTTGGCCAGGATTGGTCTTGGGGGGGGGGGGGCACCAGATTGTGGGGGTCTTGCAGGGACTCTGTGTGCCCTTTCAATAGCAAAGAATGGTGAAAATGTATCTTGACCAAACATATCTCCAAACCATTTCACTAAAAAAGCTATAGGGTCTGATCCTTCACAGTGTTCTGGCAAGCCCACTATCCGAATATTTTTCCTCCTCATCTTATTCTCCATTTCATCTAATTTGTTTTCCTGTTTAATTAACTGTTCTTGCATAGTCTTGACTACCCGTATCAAAGGATCTAGGTCGTCTTCAACCCGACCAATCCGGCCCTCTAAAGCTGTAGTCCTTTCCTGATTTTTTGGATGTCCTGTCTAACATAGGATAATTCCTCCTGAATGGAGATAAGTTGAGCACTCATTCCTCCCAGGGACTCTCTACATGAATTGACTGTCATCAGGACTTCTTTTAATGTTGGCTCAGATTCGACTTCCGCCCCTCCCCGAGCCCCCTCTTCAAACGGAGCAGGTACTCCTTCCAAGATTGCAACGATGGCCTGACCTTGGGTGTTTTCCATATCTTCAGCTCCTTCCAATACCATCCCAGGGTGATTTAACCCGTGGCTTTTCCTAGTGCCCTTGGCACCTGACAGTCTATTAGTTTGGTTTTGCTGTCCTTGTTGAATACCTTTCGGAGGGGTTTGGCCAGGCCCCTGACTAGGATTGTGGGCATATTTTTCAAGTTTCGCAGCCGCAGCTGCTTGGCTTGCTTTAGTCGCACGATGCGATGGCATGATGACTTTAACTTTATGCAGGGCTAATATTCGAAAAGAAAAATCACTGGGTCCAGTTTACCCAATATCCCGTAATAATTTAATAACCTAGTATATTGCCTCAGAGTAAATTCGCTCCTGGGGAAAAAAGTTGCAGTTGTTGTCAATACTATAGACGGAAACAGCTCTCTACCATAAGTTAGTAGCTCCTCCAGTGAATACAGTGCAGTTCTTTTATGTTGTTCTCTTAAACAAAGGGCTTAGTTATCAAAACTGAGGCGGGGGAGAAACGCCAAGCAAACGAATATATAAAATAGTGTTTTTAAAGGACTGACAGGCTTTAATCTACTAGGTAACTTCCGTAGCCTAATGTACTGTCTCAGCATCAGTCAGCCCCTGGGGGGGGGGTCAGTGTCCCGGCAGATCCAAGTGGGTCTAACAGCAACAGCTCCACTCAGTGCTTGTGCATCCAGACAGGCTCTTCAAAATAAAGATAAATTAGCAACTCCTCCAGAGAGCCAAGAAACAAAACCCCAATTCCTCAAATTCTCTCTTGAGCAATCTGTTTAACTATCTGGGTTGAGGCAGGGGGGAATAAAAAACAGGTGTATAAGGTGGGAGTTACAGGAGCTATTCAACGTCCTTCCGCAGCATATACAGTTTTATTCACAATTCACAGTTCAAGATTCACTGGACAGTACTCACTCACCACCCTATTTAGGCAAAAGGATTTCTCTTCGCTCAGCTGTTTCTCACCCCCTTCTCTGAGATCATCTGCATGTTGCTCCGGTCCTGTCTTTTTTGGCAGTGGATGTGCAAAAAGCCTGATCTCCCATTGATTGCTTTTCAGCTTCTCTGGTCTCAGCGTTCAGGTCCCGGGTTAGTTTCAAATCTAGCCACTCCACGGAAGGTAGGAAAAGGACTGCCCCTTCTCCAGAGTTGCGCCCACTGCCTCCAGATCACGGACTCCGCCGCACAGCGGAACGGCAAGCGGGGGGAGGAAAGAGCACCCGTTCGGTGTGAAGTCCGTAACCCAAGCCGCTGTCCATTCGCGAGCAGGCGGGGCTGGTGGGGGGAGACGCCGCTCAGTGTGGAAGCATGGAGAGGAGAGCGAGACGCCGCTCACTCACACACGCACAACCTCCTCCCTCTGCACCCGTCACGCCCCTAGGGTCTAATCTTTTCTCGACCCCAGAACTTTACATCACTAACTACTGACTCCTGAACTCTGCCTCACTTAGTACAGACCCTTGAACTCTTCACCCCCTACTACTGACCTCTGAACTCTGCCTCAATTGCTACTGACTCCTGAAATCCGCCTCACTACTGACCTTTGAACGTCTGCTCACCTACTACTGACCCCTGAACTTGGCCTCACTTAGTTCTGACCTCTGAGTCACTTCTGAGCTCTGCATCAGTTACTACAGAGATCAGAGGTCAAAAGTGACACAGAGTGCAGAGTGCAGTAGTAAGTGACCCTCTCACCTCTGCACTGCTTACCTGTGTTCTCCTTCTCCCTGGACTTTTCCCATTGCTCAGAATACTGCAGCTCCAGCTCTTCTCCCCTTTCTCCTCTTCCCTGGTCCTGCAGGTGGGGCTAAATTACAGCTACTTGTAGCCCCACCTACTGGACCTGGTAAAAGGAGAAAATGTGGAAGAGCTGGAGTTGCAGTATACTGAGTATTGTGAAAAGTCCTGGGAGAACAGAAGTAAGTCATTCCTCTTTCTGTGTCACCCATGGGGCGGACTATGATTGACTGTGATTAGCTTATAGACCCCCCCCCCCCCCTCTGCCACACTGGCACTGTCTTTAGCACTCACCCCTTCCCTGGTATAAAGCCAATCACAGTCAATCATAGCCCCACCTCTCTACTCCCTGTGCTGCCATTTAGTACCCTCCCCCTCTCCAACATAAGCAAACAACATTTGCTCTGCAACTGCAGCTAAAACGATGTTTCTCCCAAGCTGAGTGCCAAAACATGTTACTCCACTGAGCTCCATGATTCAGCTTGGATTGCCGGGAAGCAAATGGAAAGAGCTGTGCATTGTGTGCCTTGTGCATGAGGAAACACGTTAGTGCACCAAAGAGCTCAGCAGCACTTCAATGATACTGGTCAGCAGCAAAAGACCCGTACTCCATATCAGGACAAGGTTCCTGGGAACCCAAAGTGAAAAGGCCAAAGTGTGCTCACCAACATGAGCTGTGTACTAGTGCAGCTGTTGAACTTGCAGGTTCTGACCTTTTGTGTACTTCACCTCCTGCTGAGGAGCCCTTGGACCGGACCTGCCTTCACTCCTTTTCCTACTTTGCGACCTCAAGCAATTGGGAGCAAAGCTTGACAAGGAGTTTGAAAGGCTTTCCCAATGGCACATCAAGTAGGAAAGAGAATTAGTATGGGGCCACACTAAGTAGCAACAAGCATAGGTTCCAATCTTACCGGAAGTGCGGAAACACATTCTAAATGCAGAATTTACAGCTGCTTCCATTCCATCTGGTAGAGCCAGTCCCTTTCCTGCAGTTTATGGCCTGTGCTGCAAACAGTGACAGGTACCCAGCTATATTTTTTTTGCCCAAAAGGCCAAGCCTGCTCATGCCCATGTGCAGTATGTGAAAGTGGCCAGGGGACTGAAATAGCTGAAAGAGCCCAGGGAACTGAGAGAGAAATTCAGAAACACAAAGGTACTGTGTGAGATGGTCTGAGGGACCAGCCAAGGTTAAAGACCTAAGCAATAGTGCTGCCGAAAAGAGCCAGGTTGCTCTGTATTATTTTTCATTTCATGTTTTAATGGTGAAAACTCTGTGTGGGCAAATATTTTTCCTGTTGAACTTTGAGTTTGTTTAATAAAAGTGGGCCAACAAGATCTAAACCACAGTTTGGATTGGCATGTACTCACTAAAATTGCCTCTACCACTAAGCTAACAACCATAAACATCACAATATCAAGTACTAATGTCTTCCTGTCACTGAACCATATGACCACCGGCTCATGATCCAGCAAACCTGTGCAGGAACATTACTCCTTCAAGTCACAATCCCGAAATAGTTGGTGCTGCCCTGTGTCCTGCACCTCGGTGACAATGGTAGCAAAGTCACCTTTCCCCATTTCTATTCAATGGCATAAGGTGGTGACTCCTCAGAATGACCTTTCCTCCTAAGCAGCTCAGAGCCCATGCAACAGCCTAGGCAAAAAAATGCCACAATGATTTGGTATGCCTGGGGTATAGCATCCAAACTGGAACAGAGTCTCTGGGTGGTGGCTGTGGCAGGTGCAGCACTATGAAGTGCCTTATGCGCTGTGGCATTAGAAGAATTTTAATCTCTGACCTTTTAGTCCAAACAGGACTATCTCTTACTTTATAATTCCGCTAGCACCATTCTATGGAAGCAGTAGGTTTAAAGAGCACACCAAGCCTCTATGATATCTTTTTTATTAACTTCAGCTTTTCTTCATATATAACACTGACAATTTAGCAGCAGGCAGTGCACGTACAAACATGTGTTTAATAAAATATAACAAATGATGGTTCAACTGTTCAATCTTGTCATTCTACATAAAATGGTAGATATATTTCTCTCTTCAGTATCTTTACTTTCACTTTAAATACTTTAGACACCTTATGATCTCTCAGAGAGGTATATCTGAGGCTTAAGAAATAGTTTTGCTTGTTTGAATGCTTGCTATGATGTTTGTTTGCTTGAACCTTTGTTTGATAATGCTTGGAGGAGCTACAAGTGAACACATAGTTCAGTATACAGTTCTAATCACATTATTTAACAATAGTAACATATATACAGTAACTGTATTAAATACCTATTTTGGCCACTTGCTTCCATAAAACTGAACTCTGGCTGGATCTGTAATCTGTTCAGGTCCACTCTCTCTGACGTAATGAGTTCTAGCAATGTGCTGGGTAATTTGCAGACAAAATAATAGGTGTTAGGCTGGCTGTCATTGGCCAAGACTCTTGGTCAGGGTGAGATTGGCTGTGATTGGCCAAAACTCCTGAGAGTCACAAAGGTTTAACTCTGTTTTCTGGTTTCAATTCTGCCGTGTCTTTGAGCTTACCTTTTACTGTCATATAATGTGTCTTAAATGGCAAATGTTTCTTGTTTGCTTCTGTGGCTTCTGTGGCAATTAGCAACATGAACCCTCTCATGTTCTGTAGGAGCACACACTGTGTGATGTAAAAAACTCTACAGAAGCAGAATGAAGAGGAGAACTTCCTGGTGTTACAGGGACAGCAAAACCCCTTGTCTAATACTTTCATGCCTGTGAGTTAGAGGCAAAAAGTGTCAGAGCAGGAATATAAAGAGGAAAGTTAAGGTTCTAGCAATAAAAAGAATGAGGAGGGTTGGGGTGCTGGTGGTAAAGAGGAATAGGAATGTTGTTGTACTAGCTGTGAGGAGGATTGTGGTGCTGTCATCGAGTATTAGAAGGAGGAGGGTTGCTTCAAGAGGTATATTTCACCTCCCTTTTCTCTACTACACCAACTAAAAATAAAGCATAAAGTGCCTTGCTTTACGGGAGTGAAGTCATGAATCTCTTTGCCGCATCTCCTCATGGTGGGCAAAACCACCGGTGTGAGGGCATAGGTGTAAGACTAATATAGAAATAAGGATATAAGAAAATGTGATTACCCTTTCACTTGATGGTCTTCAAGTTACACACTTGTTGCTAAGACAGCAAAACTACCCTTTGCATGCAGCACATCACTGTATTGCCACTATGAAAAAAAAAAAATTATGAAAAATGGCAAGATAAGGCTGACAGCTTAGATGCTTGCCTCATAAAGGTGGTAACTTCAAGGAATCCCACCTTGTAGGTGAAAGTAGAGGTAGAAATGTCTGTCATTTAAAACAAATAATATTTTTAAAGTAAAAACAGAACCAGAGTAGGGCTTCAAGGAATGAGAAAACCACAATCTCTCAAACAAAGATAGAAAAAGCAGAAACACTACTTTTGTGCTAAAAGAAAAACACTGGTCCAGACCCAACCATTTTGCTTCCTGACAACAGTATTTTTTTCTTTCAAAGGTTTTTATTTGTTACAGAGTAAAGTCCATACAGTAAACAATGACTTGTCGTCTCATTTGTACATGAAAAACGTGGAAAACATATAAGAAAGTACAGGCAATAAGTATAAACCGGTGAGATCAGACCGTGGACTGTATGGCTGCTGTGTTGCTAAAAAATCATATATGTCTGGTAAGGACTGGCTTGACTACTGGGAGTGATGAAAAAAAAACGGGTCGCCGCCTAGATCCCCCGACACCCCAAATGGGATCACACTGTGTCGGGGTAGGCTGGTGCCCCCAAATTATATATATAAAAAAAACATAGATAAAAGAAAATTGTCTGTCTCATACCAGAGCACTTCTGATCTGCCAACTTATCAGCCCATGAGATATTCATCAGCTCCTCTGCTGAGTGGAAAATACGAAAGCAAGTCACAGAGGACTCTTCACGCTGACCATCAAGCATTGCCTAAGAGACGTTTACAGATAATTATATTCCTTTCCAGACTAACCTTAATGCAAAGAATAGATAAAGAGAGGAAAAGTGAAAACAAAAGGTGAGAAAAGGAAAAAAGAAAGAAAAGGGGGGACAGAGAGGGTAGGGAGGGGGAGAGCGTCACTACTCGCAAACGGTTCAATAAGAGGAGTTCACACATATGGAAAGTTGGATAGGCCCATTAATCGGGCCCAGGGCTCCCAGGTGGCTATAAATCAGATGTGTCCTCCAACAGACTGGCCAGCCTCTCCTGAGACATTATCCAGGAGATCTTTCTCTTGGCTATTGTAAAAGAAACCCCTGGTTCCTTCCAGTTCCTGGCTATGGAAATTTTGGCTCCCAGAAGTACAATTTGGGCTAATCTGCTGGAGGGTTTAGAAAGATGGGGGATGGGTTCATTAAGAAGAGCTACCGTGGGTGACCTGGGGACAGTGGAACTAACCAGCCTTTCACTCAGATTAAAAACTTTCTTCCAGAAGGGGCGAATTCTTGGAAATTCCCACCAGATATGAGACATTGTCCCTGTAAGCAGGCAGCCCCTGAAGCAGAGGGGGCTAGCTGTTGGGAACATGGATGCGATTCTGGCTGGCGTGCAATACCATCTGGTTAGTACTTTTGTCCCTGCTTCCATAAGGTTTGTGTTGAGCAGACCTCGGAAGGATTTAGCCCCCATTGAATGCCATTTGTCCAATGGCCATTGAAAAGTAAAGTCAGTTTCTCAAGCAACCATATAGGGCGCCTTTGTTTTGGGAGTGGTGAGTGATGTGTATACTAAGGAGATCACCCCTTTCTGGTCCATGGCTTGACCGCACCAAAGTTCGTATTCTGTAAAGGTTGGGGGGTTTGAGTCCCCTTTGCAAAGGGAGTGTAGAAAATGTTGAATCTGATGAAACCGAAATATCTCGGTCTTAGGGAGGTTTAGTTTCTTGATACAAAATTGTAAGGTGATTGGTCCTGTTGCTGTAAAGAAGTGTCCTATCCTATAAAGGCCCTTATCGACCCACCATTTGAAGGCTAATACATTGTTCCCTGGAGAGAAGCGAGGATTGTTAAAAATGTGAGTTAGAGGTTTAATTGTTGAGACCAAGGAGGCAGAATAGCGCAGGGAATCCCACAGTTTAAATGAATGCGAGAGGGTTGGGGATAAGATTGTGGGTCTGTTTTTCTGGGGGGTCCACAGTAGGAAGTCTAGGGTAAAAGTGGGGACAGCCTAAGTTCTCTATATGGATCCAGTCTGGCTTCTCATATTTGGAGTAAATTACGGATAACTGTGTCAGTCTGGCTGCTTGGTAATATCGGAACAGGTGTGGCAGACCTAATCCACCTTTCTTTCTGTGGGCAAAGAGGATATTGCGGGCTAGTCTATATCCTTTCTTACCCCAGATGAACTTTAGGATTTTGCTTTGGAAGGTTGAGATATGATCCTTACGAATGGGGATTGGGAGAGATCTAAACAGGTATAGTAATCTGGACAATAGTGTCATCTTGACAGCGTGTATCCTGCCTAGCCACGATATGGGGAGTTGGGACCAAGTCTGAAGATCTGTTTCTAGCTTACTGTACATTGGGGGATAGTTATGACTGTACAAGGTCTCTGTCTTAGCTGTGAGATTTATACCTAGGTATCTAATGGAGGAATCGTTCCATTGGAAATTGAAGTTCTGTTTTAAAAGTTCCACCGTGGAGGAAGTAAGGGAGACATTGAGAGCTTGGGATTTACTGTAGTTCACTTGAAGGCCTGACATCTTGGAGAAGATATCTAGCAGGGCGTTTAGATTGGGCAAGGAAGTTATGGGTGAGGTGATGAATAGCATGATATCGTCTGCAAATAGGGCACATTTGTGAATATGAGACCCGCATGCGACCCCTTTTATGTCCTGGTTTTGTCTTAGGGCCGGTTCACACTGCAGGCGCGGCGAGGCGTCTCCGACTTGCCTCGCCGCGACCTGCGGCGACCTCAGCGGCGACTTGCAGAGGACTTCTGTATAGAAGTCAATGCAAGTCGCCCCCGAAGTCGCCCAGAAGTAGTACAGGAACCTTTTTTCTGAGTCGGAGCGACTCGAGTCGCTCCTCTCAGAACGGTTCCATTGTACAGAACGGGGGCGACTTGCGGGAGCGAGGCGAGGCGAGTCGTGTCGCCTCGCATCGCCCGCTGTGTGAACCGGCCCTTAGAGCAATAGCAAGAGTCTCGATCGCCATTGCGGAGATTAATGGGGACAATGGGCATCCTTGCCTGGTCCCTTGTCTTATGTCTATGGGTTTAGAATAGAAGCCTTGAATTCGGATCTTCGCTGTAGGAGTAGAGTAAAGGCCCTGTATTAGGCCTATACAACGTTGTCCCAAGCCCCATTTGTAGGGAGGATAGCAAAGATGTAAGGCCAGGAGACCGAATCGAAGGCCTTCTGTAGGTCAAGCGAGAGGAGCATGCCCGATTGTTTAGCTCCACCATCCCAGTTCGTTTGAAGAATTGACATAATATCTATGGTTCTCCTTATCTGATCTGGGCCCTGTCTGCCTGGAATGAAACCCACTTGATCCCTGTGCACATATGCATTAATGAAATCTGCCAACCGGGTGGCGAGGATTTTGGTCAGTATTTTAATGTCGCAATTAATCAAAGAGATTGGGCGATAGTGTGTTTGTCTTATTTAACCATTTTGACACTTTCTTTGTGAAATGGTAGGGGTACTTTTGTACCCCCTTACCATTTCAAACAGGGGGGGGCCGGGATCTGGGGGTCCCCTTGTTAAAGGGGGCTTCCAGATTCTGATAAGCCCCCCGCCCGCAGACCCTCACAACCACCGGCCAGGGTTGTGAGGATGAGGCCCTTGTCCTCATCAACATGGGGACAAGGTGCTTTGAGGGGTCACAGACCCCCAAAGCATCCTCCCAATGTTGAGGGTATGTGGCCTGGTACGGTTCAGGAGGGAGGGGGGCCGCCCTCTCGTCCCCCCCTCTTTTCCTGCGGCCTGCCAGGTTGCGTGCTCGGATAGAGGGTCTGGTATGGATTTTTAGGAGGACCCCACGTCAATTTTTTTTAAAATTTGACGCGGGGTTCCCCTTAATATCCATACCAGACCTGGAGGGTCTGGTTATGGATATTTAGGGGGAACCCCACGTCAAATTTTTTCTTAAATTTGAGGCAGGGTTCCCCTTAATATCCATACCAGACCTGAAGGGCCTGGTAATTGAATTTGGAGGACCCCCACGCTTTTTTATTTTTATTTTTTTATTTTTTTTATCAATGACTTTCAATGAGGGTTCTCTGTATTATGGAGCCGACAATTCATAATAGCTGCGAGTGATTTTAAAGGACTTTTTTTCCTGCACAAATGACACTTTGTGCAGGGACAGTTCTAAGCACCAGAAACATGCGCCCCTTCACAGGCATACTATAGATACCCCCCAGCTACGAAATTTAAAGGAATATTACACTTTTATTGTTTCACTTTAATCATTATTAAAATCACTGCTCCTGAAAAAACGTCAGTTTTTAAAACTTTTTTTTGCATTGATCCATGTCCCCTAGGGCAGGACCCGGGTCCCCAAGCACTTTTTAGGACAATAACTTGCACATTACCCTTTAAAATTAGCACTTTAGATTTCTCCCATAGACTTGTATAGGGTGTTCCGGCTTTTCGAATTTGCTGCGAACAGCCCAAATTGTTCACTGTTCGCTGAACAGGCGAACAGGCAATGTTCAAGTCGAACATGAGTTCGACTCGAACTCGAAGCTCATCCCTAGTATACAGTGATAGCTTACAAAAAAAAGGGGGGGAGAGGGGGGAGAGAGGGGAGGGGGGTTGTTGGGAAGAAGATACATTTAACTCAAGTCCCGTTAGGGGAATAGTTGGGTATAGGGGAGAAAAATGGCCCCTTAGTCTATGGGGAACAAAATGGTATCAGTGCCCCCATTGAGGGAGGACTGGGAGACCTTTCGGTCCTTAAGGTCCAAGAAAAATTACTTCCAGGAATTAAATCACTGAGGAGAGACAGTACACAGAAGCATGGATAGTTCAGGGGGGTCCGTGGTTGGATGATCTTCTGGATTTGGTTTTGCTCCATAGTGGATTTGGGGATCCAGTTGGTGGAGGGCGTTTGTTGGAAGTTGAGGTGGGAGCAGCAGTTTCCATTTCCATTTCTTGAGCAATTACATTCAGTTTCAGAAGTAACTTTTCTCCGGATTCAAATGTGGAAAAGGAGTAGGGCCGGTCCTTGAGTGTAAATCGTACAGCAAATGGGAAGGCCCATTTATATTTGATGTCTTTTTGGGCCATGGCTATCAGGAGCGGCTTCAAGGATCTTCTCCTTTGGATGGTAGCTGGGGAAATGTCCGCAAATATTTGCACTGGGTGTCCTTGGCAGGAGATTTGCGGAAGGGTTCTGGCTTGTTTCATCACCGCCTCCTTCACAGCATAATATAGAGGTTTAGCAATGACGTCCCTGGGAGACCCGTCCTTCCTGGGGGGTCCCATGGCTCTGTGGACTCTGTCCAGTTCCAGGCGAGCTGCTGGGATGTTGGGGACAAGAGCCCGGATTAAATCTTGTGTTGCCGTTGAAACATCTGTAATAGATTCTGGCAGGCCTCTGATTCTAAAGTTCAGTCTCCTGGACCTATTTTCCAGGTCGTCAATGTGTGAGAACGATGTATCTAGTTGATCTTGCAAAGTTTGAATGAGCCCAGTGTTTTGATGGGAGATAGCCGCTGTTTGTTCAATTTTGTCTTCCATGGCATCCATCCTGGATCCTATATTTTGCAAATCTGCCCTGATTTCCCCCGTTATGGCTGCTGCGTTAGCCGCGAGACCCCTATCCAGGAGTGTTGAGAACTTGATAAACAGTTCTTCCATGGAGGACTGGGAGATTTGTGTGGTTGGACCCTGAGGACCAGGGGTGATTAAGGCAGGGGGGCCAGCCGGGGATAGGGCTTGGTCCCCAAAGGCTTGATTGAGTAGTGATTCTGTAGAGGTAGGGGAGGGGGTCCCCAGACAGTGTGGCCCTGATGTGATGTGAAGTGGAGAATAGCCGGAGCTATGACCGATTTGTGGTCTGGAGTCAGCTCTAGGTGTTGTGGAGAGGGCTGAGAGGCTGTAGCTGCTGCGGTGGCCATCTTGTGACTCCCTGATGGTGTGGTGGAGCTAAACTCCCCTTGCAAGTTCCTCCTGGCCCCCGTTCTGTGCATACAAGGGGTCTTATTGGACAGGGGGGTGGGGAGTACCTCTAAAAGCGGACGTTTGACCCTCCGGAGTGGTGGAAGCTTCTCCTCGCGGGTGCTTATAGTCCGGCGGCCATCTTGGTACACCTTGCGGTAAGGTACTCGGCCTCCACGAGGCCTGCGATCGTTCTGAGTCGTCAGAGCGGTATCGGGGTGATCACCAGTATGTGGGGAATCCGATGCGCGGTGCGTGGATACGGTAGCTGGGCTGGGTGGCCTGCTAGTAGAGCTGGAGAGGCGGCGTGGCGCGGAGCTCCCGGCTTACGTGGCCATATTGGAACCCTTGCGCATGCGCACTCATGACAACAGTATTTTTTAAGTTATGTTTATTATGTGGAACAGTTTTTTTTTTAGAGATTGGCATTTGTTTAGCATTTTACATTTTTATCATAAAACATTTGTTTGATCATTTTTTTCAACTTAAGCTGAAAGCTTTCATCTTTTCCTGCATCTGACACACACAGAGGGTAAGCTGGAGTGGCAAGGCCATGAATAAAATACAAGTGATCACATTCATGAACTATTGGGTTTCCAGGCTGGACCAAGGTGACCCAACATGTGCTTGAGTTACTAGCCTGCTCTGCTCCATGTATCATGCCAGCGAGGGCCTTCAGTAAAGCAAGGTAAATTTGTAACTGGATAGTGGCATTTTAATAACCTAGGGGTACATTTTATTTTATTGATGCATATTCTTTTACTAATCACATTCATTAAAGTTTTGGTGTTCAGGCTAAACCACTGTTTGTGTTATTTCTAATGGGATTGTTGATCTTTTGTGTCATCTCAATAGTTTGTAGAGCTGTGAGCCTTAAAAGGGACTGAGGAGTCTAAGGAGCTACTTGATATACTTCAGTGCACCTTGCAAGGGTGATGGGGTTTATGTGGGCTCTCAGGTTGCAGCCCCTGGACACACCGATGCATCTGACCAGGGAAAGAACCAGAATGAAGTAAAAAATTGATAAGTAACTTCAGAAACGGGGACAGGCCAAAGGTCAGGGCAGGCAGTAGACAAATATAGTCAGATACAGGACCAAGGTCTATAACCAAAGAGGCAGAACTTTGTAACTTAAATCCATAACTTAGGAATGCTGGATGTGAAAACATTGAGGGACACAGGGATCACCAGCATCCTGGCGTTTACTAATGACAGTGGGGACACAGGAATGTACAAAGGTTAATATGAGCATTAGGTTGCTAGAATCACAGAAACACAGGGGTAAGGATCTTTTATATCACTCTGGAGCTGGGAACAAAGGAACACAGAAAGGAGGGAATGAGAGAGCCACCAGATTGCTGGAGGCACTGATGCAAGAACCTGGAACTCAGGGTTACTCAGAAGTCGAGGTCACTCAGAAACTTCCAGCTAGGAACACAGCCTGTTGCTCAGGCATTGGATGCCTGTTTGAGCACAGTTTAAATAGAGAGGTAGATTTGCAGCTTGGACAGAAGGTTGGCATGAAGCAAGCATAATTAATTAGCAGGTGGGATGCAACAACACCTACAGCTTCAAGTTCTGTACAGAAAGGTGATGAGATCCAACCAAATGTCTGTAGAACTATAAGTGACATAACAGCCTTCCATCTATATGGAATTACAAGTGACCCAAACATCTTCCTGCTGATCTGTGGAATCTCAAGCACCAGATGAGCTGCAAAGCTTATCAGTGACCATCTGGAAGATGGCTCAACATGCACTTACAATACTAGCCTGCAAACAGACTGGAACACTGGTTGGAGATGGCCCTACATACACTTTAGGTACTAGACTGTTCTGATGCATGTGTCATATCAGATAGGGACCCCAAGTCAGAGGGGTGTATTTGTGACTAAGAAGCTGATATTTATTAACCTGAGGTATTGGTGCATAATTTTTTGGGTGTAGAGATTTTAATAATGCAGAGTGTATTTTTTAAGGGAAGGGGGGAATTAAAGGATGCAGTAAGGTCTTAGCAGCAACTGCCTGATGCAGTCCAATTAACACAAATGCATAACTTGTACCTATAGGTAAGCTTCTAATAAGACTTACCTATAAGTACTGTAAATATCTCCTAAACATGAACCATTTAGGAGATATTTACTTTACATTCAGCTAGTTATCTCGCTGGGGTATGCACTCTGAAGGAACGTCATTGCAGCTCCGGCCACTCACACACCCGGAGTCTGCAAACCCGAAAGGAAGAAGGTGAAGATGGAAGCCTTGTAAGCGGTGACAACTCGCATTTGGAAGGGCTTTCGTTCATAGATAGATTTTGCATAATGTGCAAGTATCCGATGTATACTAGCACATTATGGCTTTATTTAGCAGGTTCTGAAAAAATAGGCCCTAAAAAACACACAGCGGTTTACTACCGCTTTAAGAAGCACCAAGATACCACTAATAATAAAGAATGCAAAATTAGAATGTATCAATTCACTAAAAAAGAGACAGTTTAATCCATACACACTATTATGTGTGTGTATAGACCACAGTTTCACACAGAGACAAAAGGCAAGTATGTAGTCAAGTATAAAAATAAAAGAAAAATGGTGTTAACACAACCAAATGTCCATAAATGTACAAAACCCAAGCACCCAAAATAATATAGCAAGGCAGGCCATAGATTATGTGATTTTCTTTCCTGCAACCATCTCTTTATTCCCCCATCAACATAGTCAATGTCAACAAAGTAATTTTATTCACTGAAAATGTATCAATTCTATGAGGCCTCATTTTAAACAGGACCCCACCAGATAGATCTAGAAATGAACAGAGTACAGTATATTTATTTGGCAAGAAAAATCATCCGAAATATTGTAGTGCCTCAATATCTTCTACATTTTGAACAAGGACTCCACCAACCATTTGAAATGATGAAATTAACATTAAGAGAGTCATTTTTCACAGAAAAAACATAAAAATGTAGTGCCTATGTGCACAGTATTTAATCACCCATACTTGGTTCCATTTTGAACAAGACTCCTACCAGCTATTTTAAAATCAAGAAATAATTATCAAAGTGTAGTTTAATTGATCTGGTTAGGAGATGGGTTATTTTATGTGCTCCATCCTATAGGTACATATAACACAACACGTTTGATTATCATTATATATTAAAACCATAGTGTAAGTTATTGCTTTTTGCTTTCTGGTGAATGGACATGCTTACCCCCATTCTTTAGTTCTTTGGTGTAATGCTTGCCAGCTAAAGAGAGACATAGAAGGCAATTGTTAAACACCACATTCTCCACAACATGTTTCGCCGTATATGTAGCATGAGGACTGTATGAAAAATTATGAATAAACAATTAGAACTTATGCAAAAACAAAAAAACAGCACTTTTTAGTTTTTATTAATACATACATTTAGATCATGTCATAAAAACTCACCTATTCAATAAGTAACTCAAACTCAGTTGAAAGAGAACCAATGGCTCCTATGTTAGGGTATTTATGCCTATGAGACAAAAAAGTGTATAAGTGTAATTTATTCGCAAAAGTCCTCAAAATAATGTGGTGCCTATGTTCATAATATTTAATCACTTGAACTAGCCCTCATTTTTCATCTCATCCTAACTGCTGGATTGATCTCACAAGAGAGACGGGGAGGTTAATTTACTAAAGGCATATATACTGTGCATTGCAAGTGCAGTTGTTATAGATCTGCGGGGAAGCTCTGAAATGACGGAAGGTTTTGCTGATTTCTATTATCCAATCATGTGCAAGCAAAAATGCTGTTTTTTATTTTCCTTGCATGTGGTTGAGTATTCTTTGCAAAATGAAGCTTTACCTCATTTAGAAAACTCTGGAGCAAGTGCACAGTATATTTGCCTTAAGTAAATCAACCCTACTGTTTAGTTATGAATACACTGCTATGTTTGGTCAATCATCCCCCTTATTATAGAAAATGTATCAATTAATTATAGCGGAGGAAAATCCATGTACTCAGTGGAATATCAAGATTGGTAGACATAGATTTACACTAGCACAAATTTTGGGCCAAAGTTACTTATGCACCATCAGATGCATTAGCATTGTTAGTTCTTTTAGACAATTAGGCATTAGTACACTCATTCATTTTATTATCTGTATGAAGCTGGTACTAAAGATAATTGAGACATACTTACATTATGATTGGTTTTAGATCATAGTGGATCATGGATGGGCATTAGCAGTAACATATTAGGAATACATTTGAATGTACCTCTTTCTACCTGTTTTTTGGCATTAATATTGGTCGTTCCTCTTTTTGAGGCAATATTAGTGCCAATGTTTAGATATTTTATAATATTATGTTCTAATTTCTTAGGTGTATTGTTGGCACGTGTGGTGAAATATATACTTAGTTAGTACAATATGCATCTGCTACAGCAGGAACTGCTATGTAGGCAGATTCTATATAAAAATACAGGGGTACTGTAGATATAAAATAAAGAGTTAAGTTAGTCTATGTAAATAAGAAAGCAAAGCCAACTGAACAGATTGTAAAATTGTTTCTCAGTTTTGTTTTCAACAGGGGGGAAATGTATACCAGTACCGGTATGTGGTCAGTAAATATGTATAGGTCTTTGAAATGAGGCCCTTGGATTTCCTGCTCCAATAAGGGCATCAAGCAGGCAAGGGGGAGAATGCTATGATGGGTTAAGCATGTGGCATATGCCGCAATTGCAAATATTGATGAAGTCAGTTGGAATTAAGATTGCAATGGCTGGAAGCTTTTCAAGTACCCTTTCAGAGATAAGCTTTCCATAGTGAATATACCATCAAGCCTCCATGAATGAAAGCCCTCCAATTCATTAAGTTCAGGGCTGTCTTCATCAGGCCAAATGGATACATATCAAGTATAACCAGATATTCCCAACCAGTCCCTAACAACCGGCCAGACCCATCCAAACAAACACAGGATGGGCATATTAACGTATGTCTTCATATTGATAAGCGTATCTAAAGCAGGCAGAGGATTCTGTCCTTGAAACACTGCAGAAAGTTTAGTGTACAAATTAATAAGTGTGTGGAAAATGTGTTGCTTTTGTCATTTTTGGCATCCTTATCAGTTTAAGAAAATTAGTATAATCAGCTAATGAGAGAAGACACCAACACCAGGGACTGCAGGAACTGAACTGTAATTTAAATCTAGAAATTAATGGGAGGAGATTAAACAATTGAAACTCAGAGAGAATGCTAGAAGTAACAATATCTAAGTTTTTAATTTGTGGTGCAACTCTAATATGGGAGAGTTGAAAGAGGGTACAAAGGCAAAGGCATGGACACTACCAAACTGAATGCTAAGTGTCAATGGCAAATAAAGAAGTCCTCCCCACTATGCTATTTTATTTTGACAATGGGATCTCTGTCACTGTTAGCCCACGTACACACGGTCAGAGATTTTGGCAACCAAATCCGTCGGATTTTGCCCGTCGGATTTAGTCCGACGGATTGTGTCCGAAACTGTTGCATACACACGGTCGGGCCAAGTTGGCGAAAATTCCGATCTTTCAGAACATGATGACGTAATTTCGTTACGATGGGACTACATTCAGGCTAGTAGCCAATAGCTTTGATGTAGGAATTTGATCTGAGCATGCGTGGCACTTGGTCCGATGAAAATGCTCTACACGTGATCGGATTAGATCCGTCCGGCCCAGTTGGTCGGGAAATATTTCCAACATGTTGGAAAATTGGGTCGGACGGAGATTCGGACGGAATCAGTCCGATGCATACCACACACAGTCAGATTATCTGACGACACGGTCCGATAAGACTCATTCCGACAGATTCTCCGACTGTGTGTACAAGGGCTTAGAATACACTGATCAGAGCTGCATTCGACTGGCTACAGCCCACTGATCAAGAAAAATTTCTTAACATTCTTGTTCAGTAGAAGTTGATAATTAGATTGACTTCTGTGGAGCAGAAATGGCCATAGATGGATCCAAAAATTTGACAGGTCCCTGCTGAACCAACCAAATCTTGATCCATCTATGGCCAGCTTAAGACAAGCATCTAGTAATTTACAATCATCAACAGAAAATGATAGAAGTACAATACTGTCCAAAAAAGGATTGCAGCTCAGAAGCTGTATATTAAGTTATAGAAATCCTAATAGAAATTAGGAAACATGTCTTAGGATATCAGAGGATTGAGTTTGAATTATACTGTGAGCATCTTTCATGGCCACTCAGTGGCATAGCTTGGGTTGTCAGCTCCTGGGGCAAGGCCAGTAATTTTCACCCCCTAACTTGCGGACTTTTAGCACTCCCTGAGTCCTGTCCCTTCCCTTCCAACAATAGTATTAATCAACCTGATCCCTATACTGACCACTACACTACACTACACTGACCACTATACTGTTCACTACACTACACTGAATGATACACTATACTGTCCACTACACTGTCCACTACACTATAATGTCCACTATACTGATCACTACACTATACTGTCCACTATACTACACTGACCACTATACTGTCCACTACATTATACTGTCCACTACACTATACTGACCACTATACATAGTTACATAGTTAGTAAATAAAGTTAGTTGAATAAAGACACCAGTCCATCCAGTTCAACCTGAGTGTCTACAATTGTCCCCATCACTTTACATTGCACACTATACTGTCCAATACATTATACTGTCCACTACACTATACTGACCACTATACTGTCCACTACACTATACTGACCACTACACTATATTGACCACTACAATATACTGTCCACTATACTGACCACTATACTGTCCACTACACTGACCACTACACTATCCTACCTACAGTATTTCTATACTGACCACTACACTGCATGACTCTAGCTGCTCTTCTACTCTCTCTTTCTCTCTGGCTGCTCCCTCTCACCAGACTGTGCCCCCCCCCCCCCCGGGCAAGCAACATGACTCTCATTTGCACGAGGGAGTCTCACCTTCTATTCTTTGTTCTGCATTGGTCCGGTGGGGAGGAGGAGGAGAAAACAACAGCGGCGGCTCACAATCTCGATTTCTTGCGTCCCCCACTGTCACGTACCTAGTGGAAGAGCCCGACCTGCAGGACGAGACCTCTCTTGCGGCTCAGACTCGAGGGCCCTGGTAGAGTACTGGCGCCCTGGTGGCCTTAAGTGAAAAGGTGCGAGGTTGTAGGGAAAAGTACAGTTCGCATGAGTTCCGGAATGCCCTGAATTTACTTCGCTCCCCGGAAAACTTTTCAGGAGTGGGAACTCTGGGTTCAGGAGGCAACATGACTACTATCGGAGAAGTGGTGCTGGGGGCAGAAGTAGATGGAAGAGGATGCCCCTGAGTGGTAGTGGGTGAAGTAAGTGCTAGGACCTTTTCTTCCAGACGAGTGTATCCTTCCTGGAGACTCTTGACAGCCTGGGTAAGGCCTGCCAGATGCAAACAAAGTTCCTCCAGGGGAGAGGCTCCCTGCGTGGGCGGCTTGGTCATGCTGTCTGATACTGTCAAGTACCTAGTGGAAGAGCCCAACCTGCAGGAAGAGACCTCTCTTGCGGGCCCTCTCGAGGCCCCTTGTAGAGTATACAGGAAGCACAAGAGTCATGAGTCGAATGAGTGCCTGGCAGGATCAACAGCAGCGGAGGGGTCTGTAACCGAGGAAGTACTGTGTAGCAGAACCTGCAGCAGGATCAGGAGACAGGCTGGGACCAGGAAGGAGCTGGGTCAGCAGGCGGGTGCAGCAGGCTGGAACAGAACAGCAGGTAGGCAGCTGGAAGCAGGACTCAGAAGCAGGAACTCAGGCTGAAGGTGGACTGCAGGCAGGAGCTGGACCAACAACTGGAGGCAGGACAGCAGACAGGCACCAGGAACCAGGATGCTGAGAGCAGGGAAGTCAGACAGGCCGGATCGGTGGTCAGACGGTCAGTGGAGGTACCAAAGGAGCAAGCAGGAGGATGGTCGGACAAGCTGGGTTGGTAATCAGGCAGACAGCAGAGGTACCAGAGGATTAAACAGAAGGGTAGTCAGGCAGGCCGGGATCAGGTGCAGGCGGATAGCAGGGATGGTAGGTAGATAAGCCGGGTAAGAGGTCACAGAAGGCAGGTTCTCAGGGTCAGGATACTCGCACGCTGTAGATCAGACAGCAAGATCTCAATGTGACAGACAGAATTAAATAGCCCAACTTGTGCCAACAGGCGCACGCGCACACGCACTCACGTGCGCACACCCGCGCGCACACTCTTGTGCGCACCGCACGTACCGGCGTGCAGGCTCGCACACGGGAACGTGCGACGGAAGGCCCAGACTGTCTTTCACTGGCAGGATCTTCCTGACACCCACGCTCCGCTATGTTCAGATTCCGGCACCCTGTAATTGGGCATATGGGGTCATGTGCAGCACTGGTCTGTTAACGATCGAGGTTGCTCCTGGAGTCCCGCCTCGGCACATAACCCCTTTTGCCCAATCACAGGGTGCCGGAGACTGAACATGTGCAAAGGTGGGACTCCAGGATCTATATATACATATATATATATTTGACCTCTCTGCGGTCTTTAATACTGTTGACCATCTGCTCCTTCTCAATAAACTACATTCCCTTGGCCTCCGAGATTCTGCTCTATCCTGGTTCTCTGCCTATTTATCACAGAGCTCCTTCAGTGTCATCTACAACCAGGGCTGGTGCAAGGATCGTTGACACCCTAGGCGAAAACCTAATTTTGCCGCCCCCCCCCCCCCCGGCTGCGCCCATGACTCCACCTTACCCTGCCCTTGCTACACATGACCTATCTGACCCCTACACTGACCCCCTCACACATAAACTAATCCACCTGACTCCTACTTCCTGCACTACTCACATCACACTGACCCCTACACCGACCCACCTGGCACCTACGCTGACACCTACACTGACCATCACGCTGACACCTACACATACCCTGAAAACACATACCCTGACACATACAATGGCACTGACGCATACACTGAGGCATACACTGACATGACACATACACTGACACGACACATTACACTGACACGACACATTACACTGACACGACACATTACACTGACACGACACATTACACTGACATGACACATCACACTGACACATCACACTGGCATGACACATACACTGACACATCACACTGGCATGACACATACACTGACACATCACACTGGCATGACACATACACTGACACATCACACTGGCATGACACATACACTGACACTGGCATGACACATACACAGACACATCACACTGACATGACACAGACACATCACATACACTGACACTGGCATGACACATACACAGACACATCACACTGGCATGACACATACACAGACACATCACACTGGCATGACACATACACAGACACATCACACTGGCATGACACATACACAGACACATCACACTGACATGACACATACACAGACACATTACACTGGCATGACACATACACAGACACATCACACTGACATGACACATACACTGGCATGACACATACACTGACACTGGCATGACACATACACAGACACATAACACTGACATGACACAGACACATCACACTGACATGACACAGACACATCACACTGACATGACACAGACACATCACACTGACATGACACATATACTGACACTGACATGACACATACACAGACACATCACACTGACATGACACATACACATCACACTGACATGACACATATACTGACACTGACATGACACATACACAGACACATCACACTGACATGACACAGACACATCACACTGACATGACACATATACTGACACTGACATGACACATACACAGACACATCACACTGACATGACACAGACACATCACACTGACATGACACATATACTGACACTGACATGACACATACACAGACACATCACACTGACATGACACATACACAGACACATCACACTGACATGACACAGACACATCACACTGACATGACACATATACTGACACTGACATGACACATACACAGACACATCACACTGACATGACACAGATACATCACACTGACATGACACATACACAGACACATCACACTGACATGACACATATACTGACACTGACATGACACATACACAGACACATCACACTGACATGACACATACACATCACACTGGCATGACACATATACTGACACTGACATGACACATACACAGACACATCACACTGACATGACACATACACAGACACATCACACTGACATGACACAGACACATCACACTGACATGACACATATACTGACACTGACATGACACATACACAGACACATCACACTGACATGACACATACACATCACACTGACATGACACATATACTGACACTGACATGACACATACACAGACACATCACACTGACATGACACATACACATCACACTGACATGACACATATACTGACACTGACATGACACATACACAGACACATCACACTGACATGACACATACACAGACACATTACACTGGCATGACACATACACTGACACATTACACTGGCATGACACATACACTGACACATTACACTGGCATGACACATACACTGACACATTACACTGGCATGACACATACACTGACACATTACACTGGCATGACACATACACTGACACATTACACTGGCATGACACATACACTGACACATTACACTGGCATGACACATACACATCACACTGACATGACACATACACAGACACACCACACTGACATGACACTGACACACATCACACTGACCTACCTGACTCCTACTTCCTGCATTACTCACACACAAACCCCCTCCATACAGCTCAATGGATCCATTCTCCTCCTTACCTCTGCTCTTTGATGCTTCCTTCAGCGACCATCATCCGGGCCTCTCCGACTCCTCCGCACTGCCAGGGCCGTCCACCCGCTCCGCCGGGGCCACACCAGCGCCACCATCCATCCGCTCCGCCGGGGCCACACCAGCGCCGCCATCCATCCGCTCCGCCGGGGCCACGCCAGCGCCGCCATCCATCCGCTCCGCCGGGGCCACACCAGCGCCGTCCACCCGCTCCGCCGGGGCCACACCAGCGCCATCCATCCGCTCCGCCTCCATCATATTCCCGCCGGGACCAGGCCAGGCAGCGCCGTCAACCCAGCTCCATGCAGGAGGTCAGCTGACCGACCTCTCGAAGCTGAGCCCCGCCCCTCCGCTGCACTCACACAGACACACAGCGCCGCTCCAGAGGGACAGGCTGGAGCAAAGGAGTCCCGGGGCGGCGCTGTGAGATGACTACGGTGGGGGCGCTCAGCGGGAAACATGGGGGATTGGTGGCGCTGGTGGAACACCACAGGGGGGGCGAGAGAGCAGAAGAGGAGCTCACACTGGGCAGAGGCCGTAGTTGCGCCCTAGGTGGTAGTGCGCCCTAGGCGACTGCCTACTTCGCCTAGTGGTAGCGCCGGCCCTGCCTACAACTCTGTCTCCTCCTCTCCATTGCCCCTTTGACAACTCTGACAAAGCCATTGACAACTCTGCCCCGAGCTACATCACCAATCTTGTCTCCAAATATCACCCAAATCGTCCTCTCCGCTCTTCTCAAGACCTCCTACTCTCAAGCTCTCTCATCTCCTCCTCTCATGCTCATCTCCAGGATTTCTCCAGAGCCTATCCAGCTATCCCCTACTCTTGCTACCTTCAGGTGATCCCTGAAAACTCATCTCTTCAGGGAAGTCTATCACATCTCTAACTAATCTTTTACCACTTCCATCAGCTCATTCCCCACAGTTACAACCTTTTGTACCACCTGCCCCACCCTATTAGATTGTAAGCTCTTCTGAGCAGGGCCCTCTTAATCCTCTTGTATTTTATTGTGTTATAACTGTATTATCTCCCTTTTATATTGTAAAGCGCTGCATAAACTGTTGGTGCTATATAAATCCTGTATAATAATAATAATAATACTAAGTCTCAGCCTTCAGATCTGTTAAAGCTGTCTTACTCCTGCCTCATAGCAGATTTAATAGAGCTAATTTTCTTAATAAGTATGCCCCCTAGTCACCATCTCTGATTCCCTAGTGATCCTTATGCTTGTACTTAATATGTTGTATTTACACAGAATAAGACTGATTTATTAAAGGAGTAGAGACTGTTTGCTTTGCAAAGTAACTGTGCAATTCACTTTACTTAATCTTAGTGAATGTCTTATTTAAATATTTCATTTGTGTGCAAGAAATGTAGTTAAATCTTTATCCAAAAAATATTACTTTTTAGTCACTTATATAAAGTCCATCTGAATTTACTAGTCCATCTAACACTGCCCTCTCCTAACAGTGCTGCTGCCCAAGGGTGACACTGTTGCTCCTCCATAGATAGAGCAGTCATCTTAAGTCAGGAAGTGTGTTACTGGCTGGATCACAAGGTGAAAAGGGAAATAGATTAAAAAAGAAAATGAATGCAGCCACCACATTTAACCACTTGCCCGCCGCACACACATACAGTGGTGTGAAAAAGTGTTGGCCCCATTCCTCATTTCCTGTTCCTTTGCATGTTTGTCACACTTAAGTGTTTCGGAACATCAAACCAATTTAAACAATAGTCAAGGACAACACAAGTAAACACAAAATGCAATTTGTAAATGAAGGTGTTTATTATTAAAGGTGAAAAAAAATCCAAACCATCATGGCCCTGTGTGAAAAAGTGATTGCCCCCCTTGTTAAAACATACTATAACTGTGGTTGTCCACACCTGAGTTCAATTTCTCTAGCCACACCCAGGCCTGATTATTGCCACACCTGTTCACAATCAAGGCATCACTTAAATAGGAGCTGCTTGACACAGTAAGGTCCACCAGAAGATCCTTAAAAGCTACACATCATGCCGAGACCCAAAGAAATTCAGGAACAATTGAGAAAGAAAGTAATTGAGATCTATCAGTCTGGAAAGGGTTATAAAGCCATTTCCAAAGCTTTGGGAATCCAGCGAACCACAGTGAGAGCCATTATCCACAAATGGCGAAGACATGGAACAGTGGTGAACCTTCCCAGGAGTGGCCGGCCGCCCAAAATTACCCCAAGAGCGCAGCGACGACTCATCCAAGAGGTCACAAAAGACCCCACAACAATGTCCAAGGAACTGCAGGCCTCACTTGCCTCAGTTAAGGTCAGCGTTCATGCCTCCACCATCAGGAAAAGACTGGGCAAAAATGGCCTGCATGGCAGAGTTCCAAGGAGAAAACCACTGCTGAGCAAAAAGAACATCAAAGCTCGTCTCAATTTCTCCACAACACATCTTGATGATCCCCAAGACTTTTGGGACAACATTCTGTGGACCGATGAGACAAAAGTGGAACTCTTTGGAAGGTGTGTGTCCAAGTATATCTGGCGTAGAAGGAACACTGCATTTCATAAAAAGAACATTATACCAACAGTAAAATATGGTGGTGGTAGTGTGATGGTCTGGGGCTGTTTTGCTGCTTCAGGACCTGGAAGACTTGCCGTGATAAAAGGAACTATGAATTCTGCTGTCTACCAAGAGATCCTGAAGGAGAATGTCTGACCATCTGTTCGTGTACTCAAGCTGAAACGAACTTGGGTTCTGCAGCAGGACAATGATCCTAAACACACCAGCAAGTCCACCACCGAATGGCTGAAGAAAAACAAAATGAAGACTTTGGAGTGGCCTAGCCAAAGTCCTGACCTGAATCCTATTGAGATGTTGTGGTATGACCTTAAAAAGGCCGTTCATGCTCGAAAACCCTCTAATGTAACTGAATTAGGACAATTCTGCAAAGATGAGTGGGCCAAAATTCCTCCAGGACGCTGTAAAAGCCTCATTGCACGTTATCGCAAACGCTTGGTTGCAGTTGTTGCTGCTAAGGGTGGCCCAACCAGTTATTAGGTTTAGGGGGCAATCACTTTTTCACACAGGGCCATGATGGTTTGGATTTTTTTTCACCTTTAATAATAAACACCTTCATTTACAAATTGCATTTTATGTTTACTTGTGTTGTCCTTGACTATTGTTTAAATTGGTTTGATGTTCCGAAACACTTAAGTGTGACAAACATGCAAAGGAACAGGAAATGAGGAAGGGGGCAAACACTTTTTCACACCACTGTATACATCGGCAGAATGGCACAGGCAGGCAAATGGGCATACCTTTATGTCTCTTTGAACTTGCCACCTATTGGGCACATGCACACGCCTGCCGGGGAGCATGCCCGCGGGTCCCGCAAAATCTATGTTCTCTGGCGGTAGGAGAGGCAGATTGGGGAGATGCCTTTGTAAACACTGCATTTCTCTGTTCTGCCTACCAACATGACAGGGAGCTACTGCTCCCTGTAATCGGGAGCAGCGATCTCTATCATGTTGTAGTGAGCCCACCCCCCACAGTTAGAATCACTCGTAGGACATACCCCTTGATTGCTCCCTAGTGTTTAACCCCTTCCCTGCCAGTGTCCTTTATACAGTAATCAGTGGCTATTTGTAGCTCTGATAGCTGTATAAATGACAATGGTCCCAAATGTTTGGGTAAAACGTTGCATGACCACGCAATTGTCAGCTAAAGCGATGCAGTACAGAATCGCAAAAATGCTCTGGTCAGGAAGAGAGTAAATCCGTCCAGGGCTGAAGTGGTTAAAGATTGGTAAACTGCAATTTAATATTTTTAGTTTTTGGGTGTAATACTGCTTTAACAATTTTTACTAAGCTATGTAAGCATTCAACTCCAATAACAGAACTATTCTGCACCCAGATCAAGGATTTAGTATTATATGATGTGTATGATTATTACCAGGAGCCATGCTAGGATTTTGAAAAACCTTGGACATCCTTGGGCACTCAAGCGAGGAGGGAAGACAGCCCATATAGGAAGTTGAGTTGAACAATGGGTGTGGGCAAATTAAGCTAACAGTGGGAGGGGCTGAAGGGGGCATTGTCAGACCTGAGCCTGCTCACTGTATACTGCATTTGTTTGCAGGATAGTAAAGTCTTTTTTCTTAAAGGACTTTCCTGAAAATTTCAAGGTGGGACTTGACAACCACATGACAGCAGTTAACCTCCCTGGCGGTGATCCCGAGTCTGGCTCGGGCTGGGATTTCAGTACCATAAGCGGTAACCCCGAGCCAGACTCGGGATCGCATCGCTGGATACAGGGAGACGTTACTTACCTTGTCCCCTGGATCCAGCGATGTCCTCCGTGCTGTGTAATCGAGCTGTCCTCCGCTCGATTCACACAGTGCCCGAGTGCCGCCGAGCTCCGTTCCCTGCGACGTTATGGCGCATGGGAGCGGAGATCGGCGCCAAATTCAAAAAAGTAAAAACACACAAAACACACACAGTACTGTAATCTTACAGATTACAGTACTGTATAAAAAAAATACACACCCCCTTTGTCCCTAGTGGTCTGTCCAGTAGCCCTGCATGCACTTTTAAATTATAAATACTGTTTTTTCTGCCTGGAATTTGGAGATTGCCCATAGCAACCAAAAACTGTCCCTTTATGTCAAAAGTAATTTTAGACCAACTAGAAAGCAGCGTTAATAAATTATAATCACTTGAAGAATTGAACGATAGCGATTTGTGGGGAAATTCATCATCAAACACTAAATCTAATGACAGCGACAATTCTGCAAATGAGCAAATTTCAGTGTTTTTGGATTTGATTACATTATTGAATAATTTTTATTATTATTTATTATCATTATTTATTATATTATCAATTTTATCATACCCGGGATGTCTGCTAGACTCTGGTTTGAACAGATTTAAGAGAGTTATTCATAAGAATTGCAGGCCTACAATCTAAAATGCCAAATTTCCATGCAAAATAATTGTACCGCTTTCAGCACCTAAAATCAGAACTAATCATACCACCAGGGAGGTTAAAATCATGATTAGGGATTAGGAGGAGGAGGCAAAAATGATCCAACTCAAATCCATGAGATTAGGTAAGCATTACATGCATGCTTGCTTTCTCATAAATTGTTAAACATAGATCATAAAATGTATATTAAACAAATGGATTATTACAGCATAATTCCCTCTCAGACTTTCTATAAAAGTACAAATAATTTTGAAGGCTTCTAAATGCACGCTAATGTTCTCTGCATATAGCAATGTTCAGAAAGCAGATGGCTTTGAATTCTTCTCCTGATGAGGAAGCACTTCCTACCTCTTTTCACTTTAGTAGCACATACAAAATCAACAACATCAGTGACATTCACTAGACATGTGCATTCGTTTTCGTCCGAATGCATTTTCGTCCGAATTTCAGCTATTTTCGTTTTCGTTTTGACAAACGATAACGAAAGCACAAAATCCGAAAAACGAAAGATCCGACATAAATACATGCTTTATTTTCGTTTTCGTTGTTACAACAGTTCGATATAGAATAGGAGATTCGACATGACTCTGACAATAACAATCTGTCTATAGAACCTGTGGTCGAATGTGCCTAACCTTACTTCTATTAGTCCAAGATTATATAGAGAAAATATTCGACAGAGAAAATATTCGACAGAGAAAAAAGATTTGACAGAGAGAAAAGATTCTGCAAGTTACTGTCCTAAAAAGTGTTTGGGGACCCGGGTCCTGCCCCAGGGGACATGTATCAATGCAAAAAAAAGTTTTAAAAACGGCCGTTTTTTCGGGAGCAGTGATTTTAATAATGATTAAAGTGAAACAATAAAAGTGTAATATTCCTTTAAATTTCGTAGGGGGGGGGGGGGGGGTTGTCTATAGTATGCCTGTGAAGGGGCTCATGTTTCTGGGGCTTAGAACTGTCCCTGCACAAAGTGTCATTTATGCAGGAAAAAAAGTCCTTTAAAATCACTCGCAGCTATTCTGAATTGTCGGCTCCAGTAATACAGAGAACACTCATTGAATGTCATTGATAAAAAAATAAATAAATAAATAAATAAAAAAGTGTGGGGGTCCCCCAAATTCAATTACCAGGCCCTTCAGGTCTGGTATGGATATTAAGGGGAACCCTGCCTCAAATTTAAGAAAAAATTTGACGTGGGGTTCCCCCTAAATATCCATAACCAGACCCTTCAGGTCTGGTATGGATATTAAGGGGAACCCCGCATTAAATTTAAAAAAAAAATGACGTGGGGGTCCCCCTAAAAATCCATACCAGACCCTTTATCCGAGCACGCAACCTGGCAGGCCGCAGGAAAAGAGGGGGGACGAGAAAGCGGCCCCCCCTCCCTCCTGAACCGTACCAGGCCACATGCCCTCAACATTGGGAGGATGCTTTGGGGGTCTGTGACCCCTCAAAGCACCTTGTCCCCATGTTGATGAGGACAAGGGCCTCATCCCCACAACCGTGGCCGGTGGTTGTGGAGGTCTGCGGGCGGGGGGCTTATCAGAATCTGGAAGCCCCCTTTAACAAGGGGACCCCCAGATCCCGCCCCCCCTGTTTGAAATGGTAAGGGGGAACAAAAGTACCCCTACCATTTCACAAAGAAAGTGTAAAAAATAGTTAAATAAGACAAACACACTTTTGAAAAATTCCTTTATTAAAAATAAAAAAAAGATTCCAGCGGTGGTAATCCACTCTTGCTATCCAGTGACGGACGGTCATCTCTCCAGCGATGGCTCATCTCATCCAGCGCAGCGTATCCATCCTTCTTCTGTCTCTGCGGTGGAGACACTTCAGAAATTCCAGCGGCCTGACGTTTCTTATATACGGAGGGAGGGGCCACCCGTCACCTGACCCCGCCCCCCTCTGACGCAAGGGGAAACCCGGGGTTCCCTGTGACGTATGGGTGACCCCGCCCCCCTCTGATGTAACGGAAACCTGCCTGTGTTACATCAGAGGGGTGCGGAGTCACCTATACGTCACAGGGAACCCTGGGTTTCCCCTTGCGTCATAGGGGGGCGGGGTCAGGTGACGGGTGGCCCCGCCCTCCGTATATAAGAAACGTCAGACCGCCGAAATCCTTGCAGTGTCTCCTCCGTGGAGACAGAAGAAGGATGGATACGCTGCGCTGGATGAGATGAGCCATCGCTGGAGAGATGACCGTCCGTCGCTGGATAGCAAGAGTGGATTACCACCGCTGGAATCTTTTTTAAATTTTTTTTATTTTTAACCACTTCCCGACCAGCGCACGACGATGTACGTCGACAGAATGGCACGGGCAGGCATATTGGCGTACAGGTACGTCCAATATTCGATGCCGCCCTGCCATCGGGAGCGCGCCGCCGGCGGCACGCTCCCGCGCTGGTCGGGACCCCCGTGAGTCCGGTCGCGGGACCCGCGGACTCGATCGTCGCGGGCATCCCCGCGATCGTCTCACGGAGCGGCCGAATGGAGGAAATGCTGTGTAAACAACATTTTTCCATTCTGCCTAGCAACTAGTGACGCTGATCTCTGCTCCATGTGATTGGAGCAGAGATCAGTGTACACTAAATGAAAGCCCAACCCCCCACAGTTAGTAACACACCCCAAGGAACACTTAACCCCTACACTGCCACCCACTGGTTAACCCTTTCACTGCCAGTGTCATTTACACAGGAATCACTGCATTTATATAGCAGTGATTACTGTATAAATGACAATGGTCCCAAAAATGTGTCAAAAATGTCCGATGGGTCCCCGACAATGTCGCAGTCACAATAAAAATCGCTGATCGCCGCCATTACTAGTAAAAAAAAAATAATAAAAAATTATTAATAAAAATGCTATAAAACTATCCCTATTTTGTAAACGCTATAACTTTTGCGCAAACCAATCAATAATCGCTTATTGCGATTTTTTTAACCTAAAATATGTAGAAGAATATGTATCGGCCTAAATTGAGGGAAAAAAATGTTTTTTTATATATTTTTGGGGGATATTTATTATAACAAAAAGTAAAAAATAATGCGTTTTTTTCAAAATTGTCGCTCTATTTTTGTTTATAGCGCAAAAAATAAAAACCGCAGGGGTGATCAAATACCACCAAAAGAAAGCTCTATTTGTGGGAAAAAAAGGACGTCAATTTTGTTTGGGAGCCACGTCGCACGACCGCGCAATTGTCAGTTAAAGCGACGCAGTGCCGAATCGCAAAAAGTGGTCTGGTCTTTGACCAGCAAATTGGTCCGGTCTGAAAGTGGTTAATAAAGGAATTTTTCAAAAAGTGTGTTTGTCTTATTTAGCTATTTTTTACACTTTCTTTGTGAAATGGTAGGGGTACTTTTGTACCCCCTTACCATTTCAAACAGGGGGGGGCCGGGATCTGGGGGTCCCCTTGTTAAAGGGGGCTTCCAGATTCTGATAAGCCCCCCGCCCGCAGACCTCCACAACCACCGGCCACGGTTGTGGGGATGAGGCCCTTGTCCTCATCAACATGGGGACAAGGTGCTTTGAGGGGTCACAGACCCCCAAAGCATCCTCGCAATGTTGAGGGCATGTGGCTTGGTACGGTTCAGGAGGGAGGGGGCCGCTCTCTCGTCCCCCCCTCTTTTCCTGCGGCCTGCCAGGTTGCGTGCTCGGACAAAGGGTCTGGTATGGATTTTTAGGAGGACCCCACGTCAATTTTTTTTTAAATTTGACGCGGGGTTCCCCTTAATATCCATACCAGACCTGGAGGGTCTGGTTATGGATATTTAGGGGGAACCCCACGTCAAATTTTTTCTTAAATTTGAGGCAGGGTTCCCCTTAATATCCATACCAGACCTGAAGGGCCTGGTAATTGAATTTGGAGGACCCCCACGCTTTTTTATTTATTTATTTATTTATTTTTATCAATGACTTTCAATGAGTGTTCTCTGTATTACGGAGCCGACAATTCATAATAGCTGCGAGTGATTTTAAAGGACTTTTTTTCCTGCATAAATGACACTTTGTGCAGGGACAGTTCTAAGCACCAGAAACATGAGCCCCTTCACAGGCATACTATAGACAACCCCCCCCCCCTATGAAATTTAAAGGAATATTACACTTTTATTTTTTCACTTTAATCATTATTAAAATCACTGCTCCCGAAAAAACGGCCGTTTTTAAAACTTTTTTTTGCATTGATACATGTTCCCTGGGGCAGGACCCGGGTCCCCAAACACTTTTTAGGACAGTAACTTGCAAATTAGTCTTTAAAATTAGCACTTTAGGTTTTGAATGTTGGAGTCCCATAGACTTTAACAGGGGTTCTAAAGTATATACTAGCTCCGTCGAATCTTCTTTATACATTCGACAGACACCATGAGCCTTCAAAGACAGATTCGACCATAATTCATGTGGATTTTCGGACGAATGCAATTTTTGAACGAAAAATGAAATAAATAAAAACGAATTTCGGGAGTAACTAAATAAATTAAGTTTTCGGACGAAAACGAAATTCCGAAACAAAATATTTTACTCTGCACATGTCTAACATTCACTATACCTTATATGATGGATAGATATTTTCATTCCACAAAAAAATTACTATAATCTGAGTAAAAAATAGGCATACCTGGATTACTCCATATTCTCAATCTTCCAGGCCTCAGATACTTCAACGCTTCAGAGTAAAGGGTAGTTCTTCTCTATGGCTGTGACTAGGGATGAGCCAAACTCCCCAACCTGGTGCGGTTCACAGCAGAACATGCGAGCAGGCAAAAATGTTGGGCGAACGCTTACAGTGTTGTTGAGCATGAGCAACATAGTTACATAGTTAGTAAGGTTGAATAAAGACACCAGTCCATCCAGTTCAACCTGAGTGAGTGTCTACAATTGTCCCTATACCTGTACATCGCACACTCTCATCGGTCCCTACCCTCAAGGAGACCACAATCCAAGGTCCACATTCATATACTAGGGCCAATTTTGGACAGAAGCCAATTAACCTGCCTGGATGTCTTTGGATGTGGGAGGAAAGCGGAGTACCCAGAGGAAACCCACGCAGGCACAGGGAGAACATGCAAACTCCAGGAAGGTAGTGTTGTGGTTGGGATTCGAACCAGCGACCCTTCTATTGCTAGGTGAGAGTGCTAACCACTACACATTAAAAATCCAAAGTTCTCATTTTAAAAGCTTATATGCAAGTTATTGCCATAAAAAGTGTTTTTGGGCCTGGGTTCTGCCCTAGGGGACATGTATCAATGCAAAAAAAAAAGTTTTAAAAACCAAGGTTTTTTCAGGAGAAGTGGTTTTTATTGATGCTTAAAGTTGAACAATAAAAATGAAATATTCCTTTAAATATTGTGCCTGGCGGGTCCCCCAAGTCGGCCTGTAAAGTAGTGCATTTTTCCCATGTTCATAACAGTCCTGCAGCAAAATGACATTTCTAAAGGAAAAAAATGTAATTTAAAATTGCTCACGGCTGTAATGTATTGCCGGATCCCGGCAATATACATAAAAAAATCACAGAAAAAAAGGGTCCCGCACTCCAAAATGAAAAATAAATGGTGTGGGGGCATGGGGGGTCCCCCCAAAATCAATACCAGGCTGTTTTGGTCTGGTATGAATTCTAAGGGGAACCCTATGCCACAGTTTTTACAAAAATGGCGTGGGGCCCCACAAAATCCAAACCAGACCCTTATACGATCAAGCAACCTGGCAGGCCACAGGAAAAGGGGGAGATGAGAGAGTGCCCCCCTCCTGAACAGTACCAGGCCACATGCCCTCAACATGGGGAGGGTGCTTTGGGAACACCCAAAAGCACCGTGTCTCCATGTTAATGGGGACAAGGGCCTCATCGCCACAACCCTTGCCCGGTGGTTATGGGGTCTATGGGTGGGGCTTATCGGAATATGGAAGCCCCCTTTAACAAGGGGGCCCCCAGATCCCACCTACCCTATGTGAATGGGTATGGGGTACACTGTACCCCTACCCATTCACAAAAAAAGTGTCAAAAAAAGTAGAATTCACAGGAGACAGTTTTGGACAGTTGCTCTATTATGTTCATCCATTTTCAACCACAGTGCTGAAGGTCCCAAAAAAGGGAAAATCTCCACCTCAGTGGGAGACATCCCTGCGACTGCTGTATTTTTGCTTTGACAGCTCTTATATAGCCAAAGGCGGAGGCATCCACTGACGTAACCGAGTGACCCCACCCCCTCTGACATCTTGTGACATCAGAGGGGGGTGGGGTCCCCATTTATGTCACCAGGTGGTCCCACCCTTGACTATATAAAAGCTGTCAAAGAAAAAGACGGCAGTCACGGAGGCAGAGTTCTTCCATTTTTTTCCTGGACCATCAGCGCTGTGATAGAAGATGGATGGACATTGCGGGACACTTTTTTTAATAAAGGAATTGTCCAAAACTGCATCCTATCACTTTTACTCCTTTGACACTTTTTTCTGGGAATTGGTAGGTACAATATACCCCATACCCATTCACCTGGGATCTGGGGGTCCCCTTGTTAAAGGGCAAGGGTTGTGGGGATGAGGCCCTTGTCCCCATCAACATGGGGAAAAGGTGCTTTGGGGGGATCCCAAAGTACCCTCCCCATGTTGAGGATATGTGGCCTGGTACGGTTCAGGAGGGAGTGCAGCTCACTCATCCCCCCCTTTTCTTGCGGCCTGCCAGGTTGCATGCTCAGATAAGGGTCTGGTATGGATTTTGGAGGTACCCCCACGCCATTTTTTTTATTTTGGAGTGGGGTTCCCCTTAAAAGCCATACCAGACCTGAAGGGCCTGGTATGGATTTTGGGGGGGGGGGGGGGTCTTGGGGGGCACGCCAATTTATTTTTACATTTTGGCACAGGGATAAACTATATTATATATATATTTATATTGTGTAATATATATATATATATATATATATATATATATATATATAATTATATATATATATATATATATATATATATATATATATATATATATATAGTCCGAAACATCAGGCTCATCCCTAGCCGTGACATATCACACATCAGAGCCAAGTAGGAGCCCCCCTTGAATATAAACTGCTGACCTGCCGATGGCTGCAGTGCAATTAGCACTGATACACTAGAACTTTGAAATTAAATAATCAAAGGCAGTTATGGGTCGGGACCCAAGGCAACCCATGAAAGACAGGGGGCACTTGCCCAGGGTGCTAGCTATGCCCATGATTATCAGCAAATATATATGAACATGTTTGTTAAATTGATTTTCTGCCTGTGAAGGTATTGCACAGACAGAAAATATCACATATCCAGTACCTCTTGATCTATCATTTCCTATTGCTAAATTCCTTTGATTTATCTCATGCAAACGTTATTCAGAAAGAGAATTTGATAGAAATCCAAGCAATTGTCCCAGTGCTGTAAGACAGCAAAGTTGTAAAGAATTTAAAGAAAAAAAGAGATGCTGAAGCTGGCCATACACTGTTTGAATAGCAAACTTTACAGTCCCTGTCCACCTGACATTCTTTGACATAAAAAATTAAAAAAAAGTAGCTGGATGGAAAATTGTCAAAGAAACTGATGTAGCCTCTGTTCAGATAACCTGCTGGCTCTGGCTGTCAAATGACAATAGCTGCAGTGGGAGATTTCCAAACTGTGGCCTGTGGGCCAAAAGCGGCTCTTTGCTTGCTTGTATGCAGCCTTTGGGGAACCGTTCCTCACACCAATACAAAGCACTATTCCTCCCACAGACACCAAGGATGGGGCTCATTTGTTTCACTGACACCAATAGTGGGGCTCATTCCTTCCACTGAAACCAATGATCGAGCACTATTCCTTCCATTGACACCAATGACGGGGTACTGAATCTCCCACTGACACCAATGATGGTGTACCTTTCCTTCCACTGACACCAATGATGGGGAACTGATCCTCCCACTGAAAACGAATGATGGGGCACTATTCCTCCTCCTACTGAGTCTAGACCCAATATATTTTTTTTTACTCCCACTGGCCACCAACTTTGAGACATTATCTACTTCCACTGGCTCTGGGCATTTTCTACTCCAACTGGCCACAGTACTTGTAAAACCTTATCACCTAAATCACATTATATGGCTAGCACACAGGCACTTCATCAGGTAAAGAGTTGTTATACAGAAGGCCAAAAATATCTGTGTGTTATGGTTGTAAACTACCCTACAACCTTCTGTCAAATAAGTAAAATTGTCACTGTATACATTTAGCATATTTATTAAAAGGTAATATTATTGTTAATACTATTGCTTTTATTTGAAAAACAATAGGTATGGCTTGGTAGAATAAATGCTGCTTATGGCAAAAAGCTAGCCCGGTCTTCACAAGAATTGTAACATGCTGATGGAAAACCTACTCAAGCCCAAGGTCATCTGAGCAAAGCAGCTCAATGTGTACCATTTGTTGCAATCTCATATGTGTTCATTACTTTCAAAGTGGATAACAGGTGCAGCTAGAAGCAATGTCTAACACATTTGACACACAGACAGCACTCCATAATAGAGTCTTCACTTCTAATTGTATGACTTGAGACACATGACTCATTGCAAATGCATTCTGGGCTGGAATGCATAACTGTTGTTGAAGGTAAACCTGTAGATGTTAAGTTTATTTTGAGCAATCCACAATCTTGTTTTAAACAGAGATTTACGTTTTGGTCAAAGTAATCATAGAGAAATAATATGATCCTTATAAAAGCACTCGGTCTTTGCCCCCATAGTTTTATATAACTCCTCTTTGATATTGTATACAACTTCTTTAATATTCTTATATATGATGGTAGAGGTACATTATGATAGATAGATAGATAGATAGATAGATAGATAGATAGATAGATAGATAGATAGATAGATAGATAGATAGATAGATAGATACTGTATGCCCAGTAGTAGCAACAGTGAACACTAAATGCATGTTAAAATGAACTTTGACAAGATATTATCCATTAAAAAATAAAAATAAAAAAATTTGGTTAATTTTCTTATAACTAATTTTTAAAGAAATGTCTATTTTAAAACAGGTTTTAAACATGCTTAAGGTTCACAAACTTGCCTGAAATAAAAGTGAAAGATATGAAAGTATGAATACATTACAAAATGATAAATTATGTGCAACCACACATTTCTAATGCCGTCCTTGGTTTGTGATACAGATATGATTAAATGTGAAAAAGGACAGGCAATACAGCATTTTAACTAGGCTGATGCATAGCTTGAAATAAATACACATGTTCTGACAGTTTGAGCTGGCTTTGACTACAGCAAAGTTTAATTTGCTTTCTTATTTTTGTAGTTATTTGTCTTTGTATCTGTCTTGGAGAAGCTGATAACAGATTTTCCCCTTAACACTTGATACTGTAAATAATTACACCTAGAAGTATGAAATTACCTGTAAAATGATGACACAGGACAGAAGTAAAACCTAAAATATGGAGATAAGGTAGACACGAATAGGCAATTATTTTTGTTTCTATTTCAGAAAAGACAGCATTGGTGTGTTATCCATGCCATCAGTAATGTTAGTGAGCCCTAATATTGCTGGGTCTAGTACTACCTATTGTCCTAGGACCTCTCAAGAGAGGAAAGTATGTTCTCCAATGCATCCTAGCTTTCAGAGGCTATGGCATAAGCAACCCAGTCTTATCAATGATAATGGTGTATCAATCAATATGATGAGGCTCTGGGCCAGGAAACAAGAACATAAGAATAATAATAATAAAAAAAATATTTCCCTTGTCTGCCCTCCATATAATAATCACAAACCGTGAATCCATAGACCCAGTTCTTAGGGGAAGCAGAGTCAGTGAAAACAATAAGCAGTAAAGTCCCAGCAGCACATGGCATTTTCTCTGCATTACAAACGACTGAATACTTGCTAGAGTTAAAGTCATAGAGGAATAATAAGACCTGGAACATTGAAGCCTTGTGTTATAGCCCTTGAACTAATCATATTTATTAGTTTGGTAACTATCATTTCTGAAAGAAGGTGATAATTTTAAGGCTACGTTAATGCATGAATTTTAATTAAACAAGATAATAGTTTCATGGTCAGCCAATGTAAAATAAAGTCATATACATTGCGATAAAATAAAAACAATAACAAAACATCCAAGTCCATTAAAAATTGAAATATTGGAAAAATGAAGACGTGGAGAGTAAGTTATTACTGCAAAGTAGAACTCCAGGCAAACAGGTAACAAGGAAATAGTTGAAATACACGTGTTTACTATTTTATTTTAAAATGGTTTGCAATTTTGTTTAGCTAGTCTTGTCTTTTGTCCTTCTCTGCTATACTTCACAGTTAGGAAACCCTGCTACTGACTGGTTCAGCTATACCTTCTTTACTCCTTTCCTGGCTCAACTTTGAGATTTACTGTTTACTTGCTGAATCATCTGTAAGTTGGACAGAGGTGATGATGAAGTTGATTCTTTGTCCAATAAGTAGGTTGGAGACAGAGAGGTGACAAAGGATGTATGTCACAAGCCTGGCTGTGCAGTGTGGCTGATGTATTTAAATCATAAGACTGGCTAATTACGGGTGAACTATAATTATTAGGCAAGGAATTACAAATCCTTTAGTTGGTAGAGCAGTAAATATATATTTATTTTAGCAGTGGATTTAGCTGTGTGCCTAGATTACCTAACTACTAAATATTAATTCTTTAGACTGATCATAGTGTAAACATGAAAATCTGTATTGTTTGAGTATAAGACCTCTTTCATACTGGGCAGCTTTTCAGGTGTTTTATTACTAAAAATAGTGCCTGAAAAGCGCCCCTCAAGCCACCCAAGTGTGAAAGCTCGAGTGCTTTCACACTGGGGCGGTGCGCTTGCAGGACAGAAAAAAAAGTCCTGCAAGCAGCCTCTTTGGGGTGGTGCAGGAGTGGTGTATTAACTGCTCCTCCACCACCCCTGCCCATTGAAATGAATGAGCAGCACTGCCAAAGTGCCTGCAAAGTACTTCGGGAGCCCCGCAAAATGGGTGCAATTAACCCTTTCCTCAGCCCCTAGCGGGGGTTAAAAGCATCCCACTAGCGGCCGAAAAGTGCTGCTATAATAGCAGTAAAGCGTTGTTAAAACTAGCGGCACTTTACCGCTAACGGACCCACCACCCCAGTGTGAAAGGGGTCTAATGCCGCTTACACACGATCGGAATTCCGGCCAGAAAAAGACAGATGTGAGCTTTTCATTGGAAAATGCCACGGTGTGTATGCTCCATCGGAATTTAGCTGTCCGAATTTCCGCCAGCCAAAAATTGATAGCATGTTCTCAATTTTCCCGATGGAAAAACTTCCGATCCTGTGTATGCAATTCCAACACGCCAAAAATCACGCAAGCTCAGATTCAACTACGAGACGGAAGCTATTGGCTACTGGCTATTGAACTTCCTTTTTCTAGTCCCATCGTACGTGTTATACGTCACCGCATTCTAAACGATCGGAATTTGGTGTGACTGCATGTAGGCAAGACAGCTTGAGAGGAATTCCTTCGGAATTCTGTCAGGATAACCATCAGAGATTTTCCGATGAGAATTCCGATCGTGTGTACGCGGCATAAGTGTTAATGCACAGATCATTATTAACTTGAGTTGATCCCAATGTAGAGATAACAATAAAATAAATTCTGAAGGCACATGCTAAGTGTAACCAACTGAAGACATTGGCTACAATCCACCCCCAAAAAATTCAATAAAATACATGGGGCATGTGTAGTACCCCCTCTCATTCAACCCTTCTGACCCTTGCTGGCAATTTCTGACAGTTGAAATGATAGCTGGGAAATGCTGTGTAAATACAGCTATAGAAGCAGCACCTGACACGCTGCTTTTAAACACTGTTCAGACAGAAGTAGTGCAGATGAATGAATTAATGAACTTAGGTCTGCATAAGGTGCCAGGTAACCACTTCAGCCCCGGAAAGATTTACCCCCTTCCTGACCAGAGCACTTTTTGCGAAACGGCACTGCGCCGCTTTAACTGACAATTGCGCGGTCGTGCAACGTTACACCCAAACAAAATTGACGTCTTTTTTCCCCACAAATAGAGCTTTCTTTTAGTGGTATTTTATCACCTCTGCATTTTTATTTTTTGCGCTATAAACATAGAAAGAGCGACAATTTTTAAAAAAAGCTACATTTTTTACTTTTTGCTGTAATAAATATCCCCCCCCCCCCCCCTAAATATATAAAAAAGCTAATTTCTTTCTCAGTTTAGGCCGATATGTATTCTTCTACATATTTTACGTTAAAAAAATCACAATAAGCGTATATTGATTGGTTTGCACAAAAGTTATAGTGCCTACAAAATAGGGGATAGATTCATGGCATTTTTATTATTAATTTTTTTTATTAGTAATGGCAGCAATCTGCGATTTTTATCGTGACTGTGACACTATTTTAGGACCATTGTAATTTATACAGTGATCAGTGCTATAAAAATGCAATGGCAGGGAAGAGGTTAAACACTAGAGGGTGATAAAGGGGTTAAGTGTGTCCTAGGGAGTGATTCTAACTGTGGGGAGATTGTCTCACTAGAACATGACAGAGATCACTGCTCCTGATGACAGGGAGCAGTAGATATCTGTCATGTTGCTAGACAGAACAGGGAAATGCCTTGTTTAAAAAGGCATCTCCAGATTCTGCCACTCCGTGACACAATCGCGGGCCCCCGGTGGATATCAAGTCATGGAGTGTGCGTCCACAATGCTGTAAATTAAAGGGGACGTACCTGTACACTCATTTGCCCAGCCGTGCCATTGGCCGACGTACATCTTTGTGTGCTGGTTGGCATGTGGTTAAACAACCTAACATAAAAAATGTATTGTTTCTATTTAACCCCGTATTAACCCTTATTTTACCCCATCTAATTACCTTATTCCTCTCCTTCTATCCTTAATGTTTAAAAAAACAGAAAACAAACATGTCATACTTACCTCCACTGTGCAGTTAATTTTGCGCAGTGTGGCATTGTCTTCTGGGGCAGCTCTCGTGGATTGTCCTTGCAAACCCGGGGTGGGGGGGTTTACCTTGTGGGCATGCTCCCGAGACCAGCACTTGCGTTTATAGACAAAGAATGCCAGACTTGGCCCTGTTGCCGGTGCCCGCATCATAGGATTTGATTGATGGCAGCGGGAGCCAATGGCTGCGCTGCTATCTATCTATCCAATCAAGAGCCGAAAACCCTGGGCAGAGAGGAGGAGTGAGCCTCCGCCGAGGGAACGAAGGGCTCAGGTGAGTAAAACAGGGGGGCTGGGGGCCGGTCAGTGTCAGAAGTTTTTTCACCTTAATGCATAGGATGCATTAAGGTGAAAAAACACGAGGGTTTACAATCCCTTTAATTATTATTTTCCTGGTTATTTTTTATTGTTTATTTCCATTTCTTTTTTTAACTATTATTGTTTAGACATTTATATTGTTCATCTTTTTAGTGTTGCTTAAAAAAAAAAAAAAGAAACCCATTTAATTGAAAAAGAAAAAAAAAACTTTTTTTAATCTACAGTAACTGTTTTTTTTTTTTAAATTATACTGATCAAAGAAAAAAAATAACTTTTTATGTTTTGTAAAGATTTTTTGTCTATGGTTTGCATAAATAATAAAATAATTTTTAAGACAATATCACCGAAAAAGGTTTTGTTTTTCCTAAAAAAAAAACACCTGTATTACTTTATTATCTAAGTAAGTAAAAAGGAGCTAATTAAAGCACATATTTTTATCATGGCTAAGTGGCAATTATCCTGCTGCAACCAGATTCAGTTTTGTGTGATTGTAATTTAGTCACTTCAAAGTAAGGCCGCGTACACACGGGCGGATTGTCTGCCCAACTAAGTTCGTCAGACAATCCGACAGACAGTCCGTTCAACTTTTGAATGAACGGACTTGACCACACACGATGAGCAGACAGTCCGCCGAAAGCTTGCGCGATGACGTGTACGGCACGTACGACGGGACTAAATTCGACGTCCAATACACTGCAATGCAACCTTCGGCGTGTAAATCCTTTCTGAGCATGCGCCATACTTAGTCCGTCCAACTTGCCTACACACGAGCGGACTGTCCGCTGAAACCAAGTTTGGACGGACAAAATTACGGAAATTCCGAAAGACTTAGTCCATCAGACTGTCCGCTGAAAAAGTCCGCTGAAGCCCACACACGAGCGGATTGTCCGCTGAAACACGGTTCAGCGGACTAAGTTGGGCAGACAATCCGCCCGTGTGTACGCGGCCTTAGACTTCATTTTAATGTGGATGTTTAGTTATTTTGCTCACCCCTTGTGAGAAGTAAATACAGAGAAATTAGAAAAAAATGTTGCAACCTCTTTTGATATTTTCTCTCTATATTTACATATGCAAGAAATATCATATAAAATCCGCACTCAGTGGTATATCACACCAACAAAACTTAAAAAATGGTTTCCCGGAGAATCGGACGTTTGCTGTAGATGCAACAAAGGAAGGGGCTCCTTCCTTCATATATGGTGGAATTGCACCCTCATCCAAACCTTCTGGTCCCAGTTTAAAAAGTGGATAGAACTCATCATGGGCACTTAGTTAGAACTAAATGCAGCATGTTGCTTACTACATATTAACATTCTTTCTTACCGACAATAGAAAAACTCTCTTACAAGACTCAATCCCGCCAAAGCTCTAATCCCAGCCAACTGGAAATCCAAAAATATCCCAACAATCAAAGATTGGCTTACAAAAGTGAAATCAATTTATGAAATGGAGGTTAAAGTTTCAACAAAGGTGGAAACCCTGGAACACCTTCATTCTAGCAGAGAAGAGAGGAAACTATGGGATAAAACCATGTGGCCATAGCCACATGTATCTTCCAGAAATGAACATCAATTTCAGTTTGTTAGTAGTGCTGTGTGCTATTCCTTTAAATGAAGTGTAAAATATTTTCATGCGGTGCTCCCCTTCAGTGTCCCCACTCACTCACCAACGGTTGTGGATGTGAGAAAAGAGTCATATGCACTTCATACTCAGTTGTTCTGCTTTTGCTTGGACTATATTACTCCTCTGGTATTTATGCAAGGTAGTATTTAAATAGAAAAAATAATAAACTGCGCTCAGGAGAAAATTACATGAGAGAAATATATAAATTAGTTATAACTAAAACATAGAAAATAAATAATACACATAAACTATAGGCAGCAGCTCTAAGTGGGATACAAGCACTGAAATAAATGGAAGAAAATGTGGAGAGCTGCGCCACTAGCAATATGTACTTAAACTAACTGCATAGATAAAAGGTGAATGAAGGGTTAAATGGCATTCTTACAAAATAAATGTCTACTTGCCAAAAAACGATCACTTATCGTGCATATAACAATCACAAAGAAATATTTGAGTAGGAAACATATACCGTATATACTCGAGTATAAGCCGAGATTTTCAGCCTCTTTTTTGAGGCTGAAAGTGCCCCCCTCGGCTTATACTCGAGTCATCGCTGTCTGCCCGCTCGATCAGTGTGTCGAGCAGACAGACAGCGGCCATTCTATGATTCAAAAGCCGCGCCTCCGGTCCGCCTTCGCCTGTGATAGGCGGAACACTGAATTTCCCAGCAGCCTGTGTTCCGCCTATCACGGGCATCTTCTCATCCTCGTACTACGGACGAGGATGATACGACGTCCGTGATAGGCGGAACACAGGCTGCTGGGAAATTCAGTGTTCCGCCTATCACAGGCGAAGGAGGAGGCGCGGCTTTTGAATTTTACAATGGCCGCCGACGAAGAGGGCACGGGACGGAGGCAAGGCAAGGCACGGCACGGGACAGGACAGGACAGGACGGGACGGGACGGGACGGGACGAAGGCAAGGCATGACACGGGACGGAGGCTCGGGACAAAGGCTCGGGACACAGGTAGGCTGGACACACACACACACACACACACACACACACACACACACACACACACACACACACATGGAGACACACACACACGGATGGATGGATGGATGGAGACACACACACACACACAGGGATGGATGGATACACACACACACAGGGATGGATGGATGGATGGAGACACACACACACAGGGATGGATGGATGGATGGATGGATGGAGACACACACACACAGGGATGGATGGATGGATGGATGGAGACACACACACACAGGGATGGATGGATGGATGGACACACACACACACAGGGATGGATGGACGGACACACAGGGATGGATGGACACACAGGGATGGACGGACACACAGGGATGGACGGACACACAGGGATGGACGGACACACAGGGATGGACGGACACACACACAGGGATGGACAGGCATGTCTCACCCTCGGCTTATACACGAGTCAATAAGTTTGCCAGTTTTTTTGGGGGTAAATTGGGGGCCTCGGCTTATATTCGGGTCGGCCTATACTCGAGTATATACGGTAATCAAGGTGAAATAAAAACTATTATTGGAAATTGAAAATAAAAAATTAAAGTCCAATATAATGTTCCGATGTAGCAGCGATTAGCAAGTCACCATCGTGAGTCCACACACAACTGTAGATCTGTGCCCGTCACCAGATAAGTGATGCGCTTACCAGATATAAAAACAGTAACAGCCTTATTGGTATTAATCCGAAGCAGAGTGGTAGAACATCAAATCAAGGTTCTTGCATCCAGATAACACTTAACGTAGGTATATGGCAATACCCCAGCCTTTAGAGCCTCAATGGTCAATGGTCACGTGTATCACCGGTAACAAACATCAAAGAGAAAGAGATGCCTCCATAGCGTAAAACCATTCGGATAGTTTATTAAAATAAAAATATCACACTTACATAAAATAACTTTGTGTCAGCATCGAAACAGAGCTAAACAATGCCGGCCGGCATTCAAACAAGCGTCCCGTCCTCCCCTCGTAGAGCGTGGTGGCGTCACTGCGTACCTTCCCAGACGCGTTTAGTCATAGAAGACGTTATCAATGGGGAACGGGCAACGCAGCGACGCACCACCTTTTATGCCCGGACCTCGTTCTGAGATGCGAGATCCGGCCTCCAACGCCATCTTAACTGATGGCAAGAGTAACTAATATTCCCATATAATGAAAGGGAAAAGAAAAAAAGAGAGAAAAAAAGAAAAAGAGAAAAAAAGGGTATTGCAGATCCGTACCCAATGACAAAGGTTAGCAATAGTAGTGGTACTAAGTGATAGTCACGGAAACTTCCACCATAAATGCGATATTGGAAAAACCAGATCGTAAGTGGGGATATGAGTTCCGATATATAAATAAAAACTACATACATATATATGTCAACAAGACAATAAAAATGTATATATATAAGTATATAGTGATGAAACCCAAAAATTACTACGAAGATGTGCATATGATAGGAGTACACATCACCAGAACATATAAGAATGATAATATATAAGACATGTAAATATCGAACATATATGAAATCAGAAATATGTGTATAGAGCAAAAAAGTGTATGTGGTGCAAAAAAATCTGTAATAAATATGGAAAAGCCCTAAATTAATTATGTGAATGTATACACCTAACATGATTTGAATGTGTTCCTGGATTCTCTGAACATGAACGAGAGGGGCATACGACTTAATTATGTGACTAGCCAATCTATGATTCATTTCTTGGACCTTGTCATTACCGTGAAGGACGAATGTTTTGTCACTTCTACGTTTTTCAAGGATACAGATAGGAATTCCTTCATCCCCACTGACAGCTGTCACCACACCCCTTGGCTTAATTCAATCCCGAAGAGCCAATATATACGACTGAGACGGAATTGCTCAGAAGTTGGGGAATTCCTGTCTCAGGCAGAGACTCTTACTGCAAGGTTCCTCGAGAAGGGTTACCAGCCAGATTTTTTATCTGACACTATTAAGATGGTGACCAGTATGAACAGACAGGAACTACTTATTGAGAAAGGCCCACGAGCTGACAATGTCCAAGGGTTTGTTCCCTTTGTGACTACTTATTCTATTCAACAAAGGAAGATCAAACAACTTGTTAATAAGCACTGGCACATTGTCAGCAGTGATGCGGTATTAAAAAAGATAGTCCCAGAGAGACCGAGAATAGTCTTCAGAGGTGCCTCATCACTGCGAAATCGACTGGCCCCTAATGTCATTGATCCACCACAGAAGAGTGAAGGTTTTTTTGATCAGTTGACTGGCTTCTATAAATGTGGAAGATGTAGGGTCTGCGCCCTAAATTCTTGCCCACGCAGACGTACTACCTCTTTTGTTGGTACAGCTATGGGGCAGAATCATGTTATAAAACCTTGTATCACATGTTCCACTACGGGGGTGGTTTATTTGCTCCAGTGCCCATGTGGGTTACAGTATGTGGGTCAGACCAAGCGCCCACTACAGGTGCGCCTGAACGAACACATAACCAATATTTTGATAGGGTTCCCTAAGCACTCTGTGTCCAAGCATTACCTGGTTGCCCATAATAAAGATTTGTCAAATACACTATTTTTGGGAATAGATCAATTTCAGCCCCATTGGCGCGGTAGCCCTTTGGTGAGAGGGATCTCAAGACTTGAAATGTCTTGGATCCATTGTTTAAAATCTTATACTCCACATGGATTGAACATCGATACCGACATTAACGCCTTTATTGACAATTCCTGAACCTGCTCTTTCTATTCTAATATATAGTGTAGTATTTTCATTTATTATTATCATTTTACTTAGAGTATTACTGTATAAGTTATGGGTAGATTTATATCTTTATTTTTAGTGTTCCTTGGTGTAAACCTGCTCTGAGATGCTGAATAGGCCTAAAATATTACTAATGGAGTATATAATTGAATTGGGGGTGGTAATCACTTTCTATTTAAATTATGGATTATATATTAATTATGGGCACATTCTTTGTAAGATGGGTATATCATTAATTTATTTTCTATTCTTCTTTTGGTTTATTCCTATTCCTATTTTTATTTTGGTTTATACCTATTAATTATGGGTATATGCTCGTAATGGTTTGTAGCACCGACAACTTTCCCTTTTAGTTATATTAATTCTCACATAATTCATATACATATTTTTTAGGTGTATACATTCACATAATTAATTTAGGGCTTTTCCATATTTATTACAGATTTTTTTGCACCACATACACTTTTTTGCTCTATACACATATTTCTGATTTCATATATGTTCGACATTTACATGTCTTATATATTATCATTTTTATATGTTCTGGTGATGTGTACTCCCATCATATGCACATCTTCGTAGTAATTTACTATATACTTATATATATACATTTTTATTGTCTTGTTGACATATATAAGTATGTAGTTTTTATTTATATATCGGAACTCATATCCCCACTTACGATCTGGTTTTTCCAATATCGCATTTATGGTGGAAGTTTCCGTGACTATCACTTAGTACCACTACTATTGCTAACCTTTTTCATTGGGTACGGATCTGCAATACCCTTTTTTTCTTTTTTTCCTCTCTTTTTTTCTTTTCCCTTTCATTATATGGGAATATTAGTTACTCTTGCCATCAGTTAAGATGGCGTTGGAGGCCGGATCTCGCATCTCAGAACGAGGTCCGGGCATAAAAGGTGGTGCGTCGCTGCGTTGCCCGTTCCCCATTGATAACGTCATCTATGACTAAACGCGTCTGGGAAGGTACGCAGTGACGCCACCACGCTCTACGAGGGGAGGACGGGACGCTTGTTTGAATGCCGGCCGGCGTTGTTTAGCTCTGTTTCGATGCTGACACAAAGTTATTTTATGTAAGTGTGATATTTTTATTTTAATAAACTATCCGAATGGTTTTACGCTATGGAGGCATCTCTTTCTCTTTGATGTTTGTTACCTGTGATACACGTGACCATTGACCATTGAGGCTCTAAAGGCTGAGGTATTGCCATATACCTACGTTAAGTGTTATCTGGATGCAAGAACCTTGATTTGATGTGTTCTACCACTCTGCTTCGGATTAATACCAATAAGGCTGTTACTGTTTTTATATCTGGTAAGCGCATCACTTATCTGGTGACGGGCACAGATCTACAGTTGTGTGTGGACTCGCGGTGGTGACTTGCTAATCGCTGCTACATCGGAACATTATATTGGACTTTAATTTAGTATTTAAATAGGCAGCGCTTTTTTGTTTCTCTGCCTGTGCCTGAACTGACCCATTGATCTGCACATTCTGCTAACTATGTTCTTGCAGACACCAGTCCCAGCCATGCCCAGTGGACAACTGAACTCCTGGAACCACAGGAACTCTTTTGTTCTTCCTTTCTTTAGCCGTCTTTACTTCCTGGCCAGTGAACATGGCATTCCTGTGGGCAGTCACATACCAGTAGGCTAGGCTTGCTTGGTTATAGGAACATGGACTGCTAACGGTGACACTACACTAAGCTCACCACTCATATAGAGGCGACCATTCAAGTACATTTAGATACAATTAGTCGATGTGTATAATACACAAGATACAATGTTCAGTAGACAGTAAATAAAAAAGTCTCATTTGTGGTATAAGAAGAAATGAAAAGTAGGTACTCCTGCTCTAAGTATATTGATACCATTATGTTAAACAGCTTGAATCCACAACAAAATGGCTGTGATTGTAGCTCAACTGACAATCTCTAGGAAAATGGCTGCTCCATTTGTTTTACTATGGTCTCCAAGAAAATGGCCGATTGGCAACACAATTTTCCATCTAACCTATTTAAGGACATCCTATTGCCTATAGCCTTATCCCAGTTGAAGTCACGTGTGTTTTGACGTAACGCGTAGGATACTAGAGGCATATGGACACCGGAAACGACGGTCGGGTACGAGCTTGGCACTCGTTTTTACATTGTGCGATCTATACACTGAAATGTGAGTTTTTTACTTATTAATAAACTTAAGCTTTTATTCTAACGTACTACACTAATGTAGGCTCTTTATCCCCTCTCTTTACCCTGGTATATTGAGCATCAGAGCGATCCCTGATATCCATTCCCTGGAAGGAAAGGAAACGATCCCCTCTGGCTCTGCTCCATACCCATTAGGAACGCACAGGAATACACCAACCCAAAGGGATTCCCCCTCCCTCTCTCCTCTACATGCTGTTTACCTTACAGCAGTAAGGTAATAATTTAGCACATTCGCGGGTGTCAGTGACACTGAAGAAACACCTTGCACTTAAAGTCACAGTGACACTGGACATTATTGAATTACCACCTGGTGTTCCTGTAAAACACCCCCACATCTGCACTTTTGCACACTGGACCCTGAAGAGTGTCCGACTTCTCACTTTGGACTTTTTATTTAATGTTATTTACGGCGATTTATTTAGCCTATATTTTGCATATTTACACATTTATTTACTGCACCCAGTAGCATTGCTTATTACGTTTGCTTTTATTTGCACATTGATTTTGAACAGCAGCACTTTATTGTGAGAGATTTTTAACCTTTATTGCCCATTTTCATGTGGATTTCATCTATATCTATCCATTTATTTTACTGTATTTATGGCAACTTTATACATTTTTTTTAAACATTAATTCTAGGAGCGCAGCACCACCCACTACTTTAATTTTCATTTGTGGTATCGCCATACTCAAAAGGAATAACCAAATGTGTTTTGGGATTGTAATTCTAAGTTTGCCAATGCTATGTGTGAAGAATATCTTATTAAATTGACAACTTTGTGTAAAAAAAAATATTTTCATTTTCATTACACATTTTCCAAAAACATGGCAAAAAAATGTGGTTTTCAAAATACTCAGTGGGGTTTATTTACTAACGCTGAAAAGTGCAAAATCAGGCTCCATTCTGCATAGAAACCAAATAGCTTCTAACCTCAGCTTGTTCAATTAAACTTTGGGAATGAAACCTAGAAGCTGATTGGTTTCTATGCAGAAGTGAGACAGAATTTTGAACTCTAAAGCTTTAGTAAATAAGCCCCACTATGTCTTGTGGTGTTTGCTTTCCACAATGGGGTCATTTTATGGGTGTTTTCACTGTCCTGGAAACTAGATACAAATGTAGATCCTTAAAAAGCCTGAGTGTGCTCCTTGGATTTTGGGCCCCTCTGTGCGGCTAGATTGAGTTCCAAAATGCCGAACATTTTGTGGGTGTTTCTACTGTTTGGATGCTCCAGGTCCTCCACAAATGTGATAGGTAGTCAGGAAATTAGACATGTAATTTATGCTCCTTGAAAGCCAGATCTAGGTTGTCGAAAAGTCTCACACATGTGGTATGCACAGAAGACATAGTGGAATGTGTTTTGAGGTGTAGTTCTAAGTATGTCTAAGCTGTGTGTGAGACATAACTTGTTGAAATGAAAACTGTATGAAAAAAAAGATTAAATTTTTTAATTTTCAAAAAAATTGTGACACAAATTACAACTTTAAAAACTCACCATACCTCTTACGAAACAACTTAGACTGTCTACTTTACAGAAAGAAGTTGATTGGGGGGTTTTGTACTGCCATGGAATTTTAAGGGCCTCAAGAAATGAGATAGGCAGTCAGTACATCAGGAATGATCAATTTTCAAATATATATACAATATCATAGATTGTAGACTTTATACCTTTCACACAGATTAAATCATATACACTGATTTGGGTTATTTTTGCCAAAGAAATGTAGTAGAATACATACTAAATAATACTAAATTTATGAAGAAAGATTATTTATCCGCAAAGTTTTTAACAGAAACTAAGAAACTTTTTTTTTTTTTTTTTTTTTTTTTCGGTATTTTTTATTTATAAAGCAAAAAATAAGCGATCAGGAACTTTCCCTTTTGTAAAAGTATATATACAGGGTACCGGCACAAATAATCAAACATATATGTTATGCCAATCGTTTGTGTCTGCTGCAGTCAAAAAAAGGGGGCCTATCCACTCTTGGGTAGAGTTATAAAGAAAGAAATGTATTTATGGGCTGATCCAACTATTAAATTAAATAGGTGTACCACCACTACTATATATAGTCATAGACCTCAATAGTATATATTATTAACAAAATATCCTACCAGTGTACTGTGTAGACAACTATCAATTCAGTGTCAGGCACTATTATTTATGCCCTTCAAAAAATTATGTATCCATGCTCATGTGCTCAAATGAAAAAAACTAAATAATAAATATGTGTCCTAAGCCATAGGATTCAAAACCATGCACACAATACCTTACCAACGTGAACATGTGTAGAGAACAAACAAAAATAAAAAAACGTATATAACAATTTTCCGTTAAATAAATAAACCATTCAATAAATGTCTTTTGTGAAAAAGTTCAATACAGTGCAATGAATGGTTCCAAGTAACTGATAAGTCCCAAATAAGTCGCCACAGTGGGTGATCAACCAATTCCTATATATTAGTCTTCTTAATTGTGCACCTAAATAACACCAATATATGATTCCACCACCACTTATAGATTGGCCACTCACCAGAAACAGGTGGTGGCCAATCTTTGGTTCATTAGTTGGATAACCACTCAATGTATCAATCTGCACCCTCTTCAGACTACCGGTTAAGAAACAGGTGAATATGTGCCTTTGATTCAATAGTTGGATAACCACTCTGCACTATGGATCAATCTGCACCCTCTTCAGATGACCAATTCTCATGGAAAATAAATGGCTGTCATGGTGTAGTATATCTAAACTTGTTTATTTTAGGTATAAAAAGACTATTGCACTCACATATTTATCTGCCCATACGCTAGCACCAAGCTGTTCCAGCCATATATGCGGGGTCTGGAATGCCATTGTGCATTCCCCTGTGTATTTCCCACTCCATGTGTGTTCCAAGCTTCATTCTCACTGAGCAGGAAGTGACGTCAAAATCTCCCAGCAGCCTCCGAGAGGCCCTCTGAAAGGCCCAATCTTGATCCAGCTCTGTGCATGAGATCAGTGGCTTTCTCTTTGCTTCTGCTACTGTCAATCACAGCCAGTGAGGAGTGAGCGAGGGTGTGGCTGAACCATGTCTGTGTGCACCACTTGGGAGTGAGTCCGCACAGGTGCCCCCATAGCAAGTGGCTTACTATAGTGGACACTCGGCAGGGGGGAGCCAAGAGCTCTGGGGGGGACCTGAGAAGAGGTAGATCAGGGCTGCCCTGTGAAAAACCATTGCACAGAGCAAGTATCATATGTTTGTTATTTAAGCAAAAAAGTATGGGTTTACAATCACTTTTTTACCCCCCCCCCTTTTTTTTTACCTCTATCACATATTGACTCTTGTCCTTCTATTGGATGTCCTGCATCATGCTTTATTACCTTACCTACTTATATATATTGCACTTAGCGCCACATACATTTGTATTACTGCTTGTAATGCAAAAGTATGAGTCACTGCATGTGAGTCTTCCTTTGTGCCCTAGACTGACAGTCATTTACTTAACAATCATGAAAATTGATGCACTGAGCTTTGGCAATTGGTAAGCTGACCACATGTACAAACTAATTGGACAACGTTCTAAGGTTAGGAAAAATAGTATTACAATCAAAATATGTTATTTTAAGATATAAGAATGTTTGACAGAAAAGACTGGAAAGCGGGTGTCCATCACAGCAAATAATTTGTTTGCGTAGTTTGCACAGTAGCATTTTGCACAGCAGCTAAATAATCGCATGCTCACCAAATAATTTATTTATGTAGTTTGCACAGTAACAGTTTTGCACAGCAGCTAAATAATTGCATGCACAGCAGCAATTTACATTAGGATTCACCATTAGTATTGATATAATTATTGATTTATTGCACTTTATCTATTAAGTAGATTACATATCAAACAAGGATTTTCCATCTTTGTAGTAATATTTGATATATAGTTTGCGCTGATCACTTTTTTAATTTACATCAATAAGATATGCAATCTTTACAATTTGATTGTGCAATTCATTTTATATTTTACTATGTAAAAAAAAAGTGCCTATGTGCAATATACTCACACACTACATAATTTTTGATAAATCTAAAGTTTTTGATCAGATTAAAACATGATGAGGTATAAAAAAATCTCCTAGCTTGTTTATAAAAAGGTTTAATAAAAACCAATTGTTTTCACAGCTAGCTATAAATAATTTTCTATGAAATTGTTTTGAAATTACTATGGTATACTGCAGGGGTGTCCAAACTTTCTAAACAAAGGGCCGTTTGGATGTCTTTCAGACTTTAGAGGGGCCAAACCAGGGCTAGCGGAAGTAGAAAATGGAGTCAACTAGGCCCTATCTTTGGTATCAATGGAAGGAATTATGTCCCATTGCTGGTTTTAATGGAAGGAACTGTGCTCCATCATTAGTGTCAATAGAAGGAATTATGCCCTAACCTTAGTGTCAGTGGGAGGAATTGTACCCCATTGTTGGTGTCAGTGGGAAGAATCGTACCCTTTTTATGGTGTCAGTAGAAGGAATTATGCCCCATTGTTGGTGTCAGTGGGAAGAGTTGTGCTCTTTTTATGGTGTCAGTGGAAGGAATTATGCCCCATTGTTGGTATCAGTGGATGAAAAAGTGCCCCAAGGGCCACATAAAGGCAAGCAAAGGGCCACATCTGGCCCCCGGGCCGCAGTTTGGAGACCACTGGTATACTGTATATAAGTGGGATATCATATTGTGGATCACTGTTATCTGTGTCCTGTACTATACACTACATAACCCAAGCTGTTGCTAGTTCTACTTTGTGTTCTACTTTTTACTTTATGCTGTACTTTGAAACCCTTAAATCCTTTTTCCAGGAATGTGGAATTTCTGCCTGCTCAAAGAATGGACATGCTTTTGTTAGTTTACATTAAAAAAAAACAGCTTGCACCTAGTATTATTTCATGGTAAGTGTGCTCTAGCCCAAGCATGCAGATTAATATTACATGTATATATTTTGGACCATAAATTTAAAAGGTAGAAATAATTGAACCTAAATCTGATGTGGTCTGCTCGGAACTGGGCTCATGCAAACTTGACGTACATACAGTAGATTGCTTTTCTCAATTGTTTACCTCTAATTTTATTAGATCACTGTTCTTTATCTTGTTTTATGAACAGTTGGAAGAGGCAGCTGAATAGCTAATACCAAGGCAAGATTAAACCCTGCAAGGACATTTTTTAGTTTTTACTAAACCATAAACATACATATCACACAATAAATGATATGCTTTACTCTTATATCTTATATAAATAAAGTAGAATGCCATTATCTGGTAACCTTGTCTTAGGTATGGTGTCAATAATATTTGTGTGGAAATGTTATGGGTTTTTGTGGAAGCAAGATGCCAGCCTTGCTAGATGACTGAAAAACATTTCTCAGCTTTTTAAACAATCCATATCCTGACAGCTTGGGAGATAACAGCTCTTGTGTCTGTTATGCATGAAGATGAACAGAATGTTTGAATGTACAGGAGATTTTACTTTCCTATATAAACAAGTGTAGCATGTAGGAATCTTTACTGGCAGATGTGTCCAGTGCAGGATGGAAGAGAGAAAGGAATATATTAGGGAAAGTCCCCCAAAGTAACCATGAATTGAAATATCATTAACAAAAGGTCTCCTTTACATAAATATTTTGCAACCAATGTATGTTCTAAAAAATAAATCTAATAACATTGAAATAAACTAAATATAATAATTGAACAACTAAATTACTTCTCTCATAAGAATTTATAAACTGGAAAAACACATACAGGCAACAAATATTTTGTTTCATACTTTTTGTTAACGTGTTTAAAAAATTATGGAAATCAATGCATTTTATATGTGTAAAACTCTTTACTAGCCACAAGAAATTATATACAGCACAGAACGTAACGTTATCACATTTTATGTGGTTTTCTATATCTATTCCTTTGCTAAAGATGAAGGTTTTTTAAGTATGCTGTTAGATGAGCGTTCATTGTAGTATACTGCCTTAATCTGGAAGATACAGTGCTGCTTTGGTGATAACACCTTACCAACCAAGGGACCACACAGTCCTATGGCACTAGATGTGTGTGGTTGGAAACACAGGGGTGGTGTATTGGGCCTGCCTGCCTTTATATGCACATGAACATTAAAGGCATCCCAGTCTTAGTCCGTAGGGTCCAATATTGATTTGGCCCACCCTTTGCAGCTATAACAGCTTCAACTCTTCTGGGGAGGCTGTTCACAAGGTTTAAGAGTGTGTCTATGGGAATGTTTGACCATTCTTCCAGAAGTGTATTGTGAGGTCAGACACTGGTGTGGACGAGAAGGCCTGGCTCGCAGTCTCTGCTCTAATTCATCCCAAAGGTGTTTTATCAGGTTGCGGTCAGGACTCTGTGCAGGCCAGGCAAATTCCTCCACCCCAAACTCTCTCATCCATGTCTTTATGGCCCTTTTTTGTGCAATGGTGTGCAGTCATGTTGGAACAGGAAGGGGCCATCTGCAAACTGTTCCCAGCAAAGTTGGGAGCATTAAATTGTCCAAAATGTCTTAGTATGCTGACGCCTTAAGAGTTCCCTTCACTGCATCTAAGGAGCCAAGAACAACCCCTGAAAAACAACCCCACACTATAATGCCCCTCCACCAAATGATTTGGACCGGTGTGCACAGCAAGGTCCATAAAGACATAAAGCCTATTGCACCCTTCATTATTTGGTGAAATAGTTAAAGTAGAACTATAGGCAAAACTTTTTTTTTTTTTTTTTTGGACAGAGCAAGGGGGAGTTATAACCCCTGTCAGACTTTTTTCTCATTATCAAAAATGATTAATCTCGTCATCCGATAAAACCAATAATAAATTCATAAGAAGTTCATGAAAATATAAAATCAGGATTCCAAATAAAGTCAACAATGTGCATAAATGAAGACTGAAATTCCATGTCAAAAGTGTATCCTCCACCATAAGACTCTGTGTCACTCCCCTCAACAGTAGGACCCCTGAATTAACAAAGGGTCAAAAAGGCTTTCCCATAAGGGCAAAATCCTGGAGAGCAGCAATCTACCTCTTCAAAGAACAAGCGTTCTATCACATAAAACCACATGAACTCAGCATAAGAAGATGGCTGCGGGTGACGTAGCTCCCTTTCACACATGTATATTCCCGGGGGGTGGGACTTCATCAGCGTATAGGGCAAGGGTGGATCCAGAGTCAAGTCTCGGGAGGGCCACTGCCAGAAACGAAGGTGTTGCTTACAGAACTCTAACGTATGGTACAGCCCTAAACTTGTTTAAAACAGTGATACTTTTATCATTCCAGATTAGATTATTACATTACAAACAGACAAGATAGGTTTAACCACATATAACTTTATTATTACAAAAAGCATAAGCAGTTTGTATACTTATAACAGAATATTACCAGACAAAATATTCACAAACAATATAAAATTATGTGTAAAAAAACAAATAGCAGAACCCAAACATTATCACTCTCCTCTGTCTCCAAACACACACAGAAACATTTTATTTGTAATTTACATAACATGAAAAAGTCACAGAATTAGCTCAAGTCTTCGTTTTCCTTGTTTGGCAAACAGCTCAATAACTCGGTCAGTATTCACAGAAATATCTCTATGAATGTAAAGTAAACACAAGCCATTTAACCGGTCTTCCGCCATTCGTGAACGAAGCCATGTTTTAACACGACGGAGGGTTGAGAAAGATCTCTCTGCTGTGGCCACACTTACAGGGAGAATAGCTAAGTAAACTTCTGATGGTTGGGAAGAGGTCCTGTTCACACAAGTCCAACACTTCAAGAACTGTTTTTGGAATTTCCTTATGTTGTGATAACTCTCGTTTCCACTTTGTAAGCCATAGACTTAGTTCTCCCTGCAGCAATGTCTCCATTATCTTCTGCTTACCATCAGCTAGAAGAGGGTGGAAACGCTTTGATAATGATTGCACAGCCACAGGAACCATGCTTTCCATTTTTTTACCAAAAAGTACTGCTGGCATCAAGATTTGAATCTGGAAACACTGCATCAAATTTTCTGGAAAACGAGTTTTTAAATCATTAATAATGTTGTCCAGCAAGGGAATATACAACGATTTCCTGTAGTATTCTTCAGTTGATTCTACATTGCAATTGAATCTGTGCACTTGCCTGCCTGCCTACAAGATGTGGCAATTTTAGTTCTACTCCAAGTTCCGATGCCAATTCTGTAGCCTCCATATGCAAAGTGGAAAAAGTGCCATCAGCGTTACATCGCATATTCTCCATGGTTGCCATGGTATCAGTCAGTCAGATGCGCTTGTTAAATCAATTGTTGGGGATTGAAGGAAACAACTCAGAGGAAGGGTTACTTTCAGAACACTGATGAGTGAAATCAAGGAAAATATGAATTCTGTACTGCACAGAGAATGGATGAGAGTAGATGCTGTTGAGCTAGTGCTTGAGCATTTCCATTGAGATATTGCAGATAGTACGCTCACCACTTTTACAAGTCCATCTCGAAATCTTATGAGAGAATCATGGCGCTCTACCCATCTAGTTTCACAAAGACTGGTAAGCTGAGAGCCTAACTCCTGCTTTAAAATAAAATGACGCTTTGCTGATTGGTTAAAGAATGAAATGGTTGATTTGACCACTGCTACTGCATTGTGAACTGCTGACACTTGTGAGGACTTTGAAATTGAATTGTTCAGACATGGATTGTAGCAAGGGCATCTGCAACTGTTGGGTGCTACACGGAGAATCTCTGATACAGCACCAACCACCTCTGAAGACATAACACTGCAACTGTCTGTTCCAATGTCAACACAATGAGTGATGTCCACGGAGAGGTCTTTAATTAGCTGGATAACCATCTGGCCTAAAACCTTTCCTGTAAGCCTTGGTTCTGAATTATCATTCCCGATTCGTTCTGGGTTGCAAATTCATTAGCATCTACAAATTTTATAAAATCCTCACGAATCGATCCATTGTAGACATATCTAAAGTTCGGTGTAAGTTGCTCAGTATGGGAAATGTCTGTAGTTTCATCAAATATTATACAAAAATAGCAAGCCTCTTTAATTCTAGCTACAATGATATTACTGATTTCATCCCCACAACACCCGATTATATCATTTTGTGTGGATTTTGAAATGTATGTAGCGCGAGAAGATGCAGTAAGGAGGTGCTTCTCTAATACTTTGTCTCCAGATGCAACACGGTACCTCAGCAATTCCCGAAAGTTGCCTTCATTCACCTCCGGGATGGAGTCATCCATTAAAGCACCATCATCTCGGTGGCCACGCAGAGGTATATTTTGTCTACCCAAGAATAGGGATGAGCTTCGTGTTCGAGTCGAACGCATGTTCGACTCGAACATCGGTCGTTCGTGCGTTCGCCGAATTCCGAACGTTTGGGCCGTTCGCGGCAAAATTTGTGTGGCCCACAATGCACTGCGATGGCGCAATGCATTGCTGTCTTACGATTGGCCAAGCATGCACTGTGACCCCGCATGCTTGGCCAAACGCGGCGCCAGTAGCGGGAAGAGCAATGGTTGGCCACAGGCATCCTGCCTGTGGCCAATCATAGCTCAGACTGTGTAGTGCACGCCCCACACTTCAGGCGGCCTCGTGTAGTGTTTGTTAGCATCTGAAGCAGTGGGTGTTCTGTGTACCTTCAACACAGTTACACACCAATCGTTTTTGGCTGATTTACTATTTTGCTCTTGTGTAGTGGTTACTGTCTGTGCCCTGACCGCAGTATACACCACTATATTCACCTCACCTATATAGCTAGTGATCTAGCTTTAATAATAGAGCTTGCAGTCAGTAGTGTCACTCAGGAGATAGTGCGTGCTGTGTGCCTGCTCTGTACCCAGTACATACCGCTATTATCCACCTACATAGCTGTTCTCTATTTGGGCCCGATTGACATCTGCTGGAGTTATTGGAAGTTGTGTGTGCTTCCAGCACAGCACAGTATACATCTGTATATACCCCTTTAACTCTGCTGTTTTCTTGTTATTGTCTGCGTGCCCTGACCGCAGTATACACCGTGATATTCACCTCACCTATATAGCTAGTGGTCCATCTTTAACAATAGAGCTTGCAGTCAGCAGTGTCACTCAGGAGATAGTGCGTGCTGTGTGCCTGCTCTGTACCCAGTACATACCGCTATTATCCACCTACATAGCTGTTCTCTATTTGGGCCCGATTGGCATCTGCTGGAGTTATTGGAAGTTGTGTGTGCTTCCAGCACAGCACAGTATACATCTGTATATACCCCTTTAACTCTGCTGTTTTCTGGTTATTGTCTGCGTGCCCTGACCGCAGTATACACCGTGATATTCACCTCACCTATATAGCTAGTGGTCCATCTTTAACAATAGAGCTTGCAGTCAGCAGTGTCACTCAGGAGATAGTGCGTGCTGTGTGCCTGCTCTGTACCCAGTACATACCGCTATTATCCACCTACATAGCTGTTCTCTATTTGGGCCCGATTGACATCTGCTGGAGTTATTGGAAGTTGTGTGTGCTTCCAGCACAGCACAGTATACATCTGTATATACCCCTTTAACTCTGCTGTTTTCTGGTTATTGTCTGCGTGCCCTGACCGCAGTATACACCGTGATATTCACCTCACCTATATAGCTAGTGGTCCATCTTTAACAATAGAGCTTGCAGTCAGCAGTGTCACTCAGGAGATAGTGCGTGCTGTGTGCCTGCTCTGTACCCAGTACATACCGCTATTATCCACCTACATAGCTGTTCTCTATTTGGGCCCGATTGACATCTGCTGGAGTTATTGGAAGTTGTGTGTGCTTCCAGCACAGCACAGTATACATCTGTATATACCCCTTTAACTCTGCTGTTCTATAAAAAAGGCATCTGCAGGAGTTAGTGGGTGTTGTGTGCCTCCAGCACAATATAAACTACCCAACTACTGTTTTACCCAACTCCCTTCAGGCCATTACCATGTCTGGAAGGCCAGCAAGGAGAGGCAGACAGGCGCGAGCCGATAAAAGAGGGCAAGCAGGCTCTGTGTCTAGAGACAACAGTGCTGGTCGGGGACGCGGTGCATTGTCATCAGCACGTGGCCATGGGACATGCTTGTCCTTCTTTTCTGCAGCTGGACATGTTGAACCGCAACATGCCAACGACTTGGTAGAGTGGATGACCAAGCCCTCTTCATCCTCCTCATCCTCTCTCACCCAGTCTCAGGGTAGTAGAAAAGCAGCTGCTAACACATCGTCGTCCCTCCTCTCAATGTCATCATCAGTGACTCCTTCCCTAGACCCACCACGTCCTCCTGAGGAGTCTCCTGAACTCTTTGAGCACAGTGTTGGGTACATGCTCCAGGAGGATGCCCAGTGTTTGGTGGGCTCTGATGATGACACTCAGCTAGAGGAAGGCAGTAGCGTGAGCACAGAGAGAGGGGATGCTCAAGAAGGACAGCAATCTGGCAGTCATGTTCCACAAGCTGCAGCATACTGCCAGGTTTGCTACAGCGATGAAGAGGGAGGGGATGATGAGGGCACTGACTCCACGTGGGTGCCTGGAAGGAGGGAGGAGGAGGAGGAGGAGGAGGAGGCACATGTCCAACGAGGCAGGATGCCCTCCGGGGGCCAGCTTAGGGGCAGCACACCGACTGAATCACACCGCAGAGCTCCGCCTGCGCAGAGCGCTTCCTCTGCGCGTTATTCTAAAAGTTCTTTGGTGTGGGCCTTTTTTGAGACGAGTGCATCAGATCGCACCGCTGCTATTTGCAACATATGTCTCAAGCGTATCTCACGTGGCCAAAACATCAGCCGCTTGGGCACCACATGCTTGACCAGACATATGTTGACCTGCCATGCAGCTCGTTGGCAAGCATACCTCAAAGACCCACACCAAAGAACAAAGCGGACCTCTCCTTGCTCCTCATCAGCTGGCATCTCCAACCCCACTAGACCTTCAGTCCTCTCTGAAACCTGCTCTGAGAGGAATGAAGGTGTAGAATTAGGTGTGTCACAGCCAAGTGCTTCCGGGAACTCTGCTAGTGGTACATCCACGTCCGATTATAGCAGACAAATGTCCCTGCCCCAGCTGCTGGACCGGCGGAAGAAATTTACTCCCAGCCATCCACATGCCCAGCGGTTGAATGCTAGCTTGGCTAAATTGCTAGCACTTCAACTGCTGCCTTTTCAGTTGGTAGACTCGGCCCCCTTCCGTGAGTTTGTACAATGTGCGGTTCCTCAGTGGCAGGTCCCCAAACGCCACTTTTTCTCACGGAAGGCAATTCCGGCTCTCTACCGGCATGTGGAAGGCAATGTCCTTGCCTCGCTGGACAGGGCGGTCAGCGGTAAGGTGCATATTACCGCTGACTCATGGTCCAGCAGGCATGGACAGGGACGTTACCTGTCTTTCACGGCCAATTGGGTCACTCTTCTGGCTGCTGGGAAGGATGCAGGACAAGGTGCAGTAGTATTGGAGGTTGTTCCGCCACCACGCCTCCAAAATGCTACTATTGGTTGTGACACACCTCTCTCCTCCACCCCCTCCTCTTCTTCTTCCTCCATGGCCTCTTCCAGTGCTCTGTCCTCAGAACCAGCGGTGCTCCGTAGGCGTTGCAGGGGCTACGCAAGTACGCAGGCAAAACGATGCCATGCCGTGCTTGCGCTGGTTTGTTTGGGGGACAGGAGCCACACTGGGGCGGATGTTTTGTCAGCTCTGCAGGGGCAGGCCGAGAGGTGGTTGACGCCACGCCAGCTTAAGCCAGGAATGGTGGTTTGCGACAATGGCACCAACCTCCTCTCCGCCCTCCGACAGGGACAACTGACCCATGTGCCCTGTGTAGCTCACGTCCTTAACCTGGTGGTGCAGCGGTTCTTGGGCAGGTACCCCGGCTTACAGGATGTCCTGAAACAGGCCAGGAGAGTCTGTGTGCATTTCCGCCGATCATTTAATGCCTGTGCTCGGCTGGCTGAGCTCCAAAAGGAGTTGAACCTGCCCAAGAACCGCCTTATATGTGACATGCCCACCAGATGGAACTCAACATTGGCCATGCTGCAGCGGCTGCACACGCAGCAGAGGGCCATCAATGAGTACCTGTGCGACTACGGCACCAGGACAGGGTCAGGAGAGCTTGGTTTTTTCTCACCACGCCAGTGGGGCATGATCAGGGATGCATGCACTGTCCTGTCACCGTTTGAGGAGGCCACAAGGATGGTGAGCAGTGACAGTGCATGCATCAGTGACACTATACCTCTTGTCCACCTCTTGGAGCATACGCTGCGTGGAATAATGGACAGGGCACTTGAGGCAGAACAGAGGCAGGAAGAGGAGGACTTCCTTGCCTCTCAAGGCCCCCTTTATCCAGACAGTGTTCCTGCTGTGCCACCCATCACACAGGAAGAGGGTGAGGAGGAGGAAGAGGAGGAGGAGGATGATTGTGTCAGCATGGAGGTGGAGGCTGGCACTCAGCATCAGCAGCAGCAGTCTTATAGGGATGATTTACAGTCCCAAGAAACACGTGGACTTGTACGTGGCTGGGAGGAGGTAGCTGCGGATCATGTTGTCCTTAGTGACCCAGAGGACTCCGGACCGAATGCCTCAGCTAACCTACGCTGCATGGCCTCCCTGATCCTGCAAAGCCTGCGGAAGGATCCTCGTATTCTTCGGATCAAGGAGAGGGACCATTACTGGCTGGCCACTCTCCTTGATCCACGGTACAAGGGTAAGGTTGCCGACCTTATCTTGCCATCGCAGAGGGAGCAGAGGATGAGACATCTCCGGGAGGCCTTGCAGAAAGCTCTGTGCAACGCGTTCCCAGAGACTGGGAGGTCACAAACTCCTGGTCCTGGACAACGTGTTGCTGAGGCATCAGTCAGAAGGAGCGGTGGAGAAGGTGGCCGTCTGACTGATGCTTTCAGACAATTTTTTAGTCCGCAGCCCCAAGGTATGATTGGTTCCAGCACCCATCGCCAGCGTCTAATTTACATGGTGCAGGAATACCTAGGGGCAAGGTCAGACTTGGACACCTTTCCCACTGAAAATCCTCTGGCTTACTGGGTCTTGAGGATGGATCACTGGCCAGAGCTTGCACAGTATGCAATTGAGCTACTGGCCTGTCCTGCATCCAGCGTTCTTTCGGAACGCACCTTCAGTGCTGCTGGTGGCTTCGTTACCGATCACAGGGTGCGCCTGTCCACCGAATCAGTTGATCGACTGACCTTCATCAAGATGAATCAGTCTTGGATCACCCACAGCTACCAAGCACCTGAAGCTGATGTAACCGAATAATTTTTTTTGAAATACCACATCCCTTCAAGACTGCCTATGCTGATGCTGAGTGACTGTCCTGTTATGTTGATTGTCTATCCTCTTCCTCCTCCGCTGATATGTTGGAAGAACATTTTTGGTTCTGGGTGATGCCAGCAGCCCAATTTTTCTGCCCCTGTTTAACAGGGGCGTTTAAGTACAATTTTTGATGCAATGCTTTGCAGCAGGGCTAATTCCTGCAAAAAAACTAGAGTATATGGCAGAGGTTGCAGTGTGATGGCACCAGTGCCTAAGGCCCAATTTTTCTGCCCCTGTTTAACAGGGGCGTTTAAGTAAAATTTTTGATGCAATGCTTTGCAGCAGGGCTAATTCCTGCAATAAAACTAGAGTGTATGGCAGAGGTTGCAGTGTGATGGCACCAGTGCCTAAGGCCCAATTTTTCTGCCCCTGTTTAACAGGGGTGTTTAAGTACAATTTTTGATGCAATGCTTTGCAGCAGGGCTAATTCCTGCAATAAAACTAGAGTGTATGGCAGAGGTTGCAGTGTGATGGCACCAGTGCCTAAGGCCCAATTTTTCTGCCCCTGTTTAACAGGGGCGTTTAAGTACAATTTTTGATGCAATGCTTTGCAGCAGGGCTAATTCCTGCAAAAAAACTAGAGTGTATGGCAGAGGTTGCAGTGTGATGGCACCAGTGCCTAAGGCCCAATTTTTCTGCCCCTGTTTAACAGGGACATGTAATTACAATTCTTGATATAATATTTCACAGGAGGGCCCCTTCCTGTGCCCACCCAGAGTAACTGTGAGGACTTATAGTGTTGTGGCACCAGCACCACAACCACCAAAGGTCAATTTTTCTACCACTGTTCAACAATGGCATGTAATTACAATTCTTGATATAATCGTTCACAGCAGGGCGCTCCAGCGGCCACCAAGAGTCACTTTGAGGGCTTACAATGTTGTTGCAAAACCAACACCTTGTTCCGCCATTTCTGCAGAGCATATAGGGCAGGCCCCTACTTTCAAACATCCAATTTACAAACATCTCCTACTTGCAAACGGAAGGAGACAACAGCAAGTGAGATGAAAAAAGATGGACGACAAAACAAATTATATAGGGGTGATAACCCTTCCCTATGTTTTCCAAAAAGCTTAAAGATATTTTTTTTGACTGGAGCTACACTTTAAAAATGTAGCGGTTGAAAATGACAAACAGATTCAACTTAACACAACAAACCTACACAGTCCCTGTCTTGTTTGCACCGCCTGTATACTGCTGTTCTGAGTATATAGGGCCTGGGGGCCACACGCATTTCCTTTTTTTTAATATGGGTACAGGGTTCCCCTTAATGTGCGTACAAGACCCAAATAGGCTGGTAATGGGCAGGGAGGGCTACCCATGCCATTTTTCTGAATGATTTTCAACCATATTGCAGGAACCAGATATAACATTAAAACCGCAAGCAGTTTTAAATGGTGTTATTTCCGTTTAATGTCATTTTGTGCAGGGACTGTTCTAAACACGGGAAACACGTGGCACTTCACAGGCATACTATATAGACACCCCCCAGGCACCATATTTAAAGGAATATTTCACTTTTTTTTTCACTTTAATCGTCATTAAAATCAGTGCTCCCGCCAAAACGGTAGTTTTTAAAACTTTTTTTTGCAGTGACCCATGTCCCCTGAGGCAGGAGGCAGATCGCCAAACCCTTTTTAGCATACTATCTTGCATATTAGCCGTTAAAATTAGCACTTTCCAATTCGAACGTTCGAGTCCCATAGACTTCAATGGGGTTCTAACGTTCGTGCCGAACGCGGGGGTCGTTCGCAAGTTCTGGTGCGAACCGAACCGGGGGGTGTTCGGCTCATCCCTACCCAAGAATATAATTGACTCAACGATAGGACGAATTCGCTCTCGGTTTTCTTTCACTTTCTGAAGACAATGCAAGTTTATTTGATTATTAATTTCATTTTCCGGTGCATGGTAGGTTTTTAAAAATGCATTTCCTTCAAATACACTCTCCTGGTGATAAACAAGCCTTGCATGGACTTCCAAATCTCCATCCTTGCCCTTAAGCTTTTTAAAATTAGTAAGGGGCTCCATGACCAATTTTCCAAGGGCCATGCCTTTGTTATGACCAGCTTTCCGATGTTGTGCAAATAATGCACAGTACTTGCAAAACAATCCCTTTTTGGCAGGTGAATATACTAGCCAAGGAAAACTGTCAATATGTTGTTTTGACAAGTATCTCTTTATTTCCTGAGTTTCTCCATTTTTGGAAGTCATGTTCTGAACAGAGAAAGGTAATTCATATCCAGGATGAGGTTGCCATGGACTTTCCAATAGCAAGCATTTTGTGTAGTCACTGATTTTTTCCCAAGATGTGTGCCAATGTCATTAATTAACATACTGCTGGTTTCAGGCGGGGTATCAACAGACAGTGGCGACACATTAGGATCTGTTTTACCAGATATTCTCTCTGCAAATGCACCAGAACCAGATGGGAGGGTAGTGTCAATTTCCATACGTGAAGTGCTTTCTACTATTGGCTGTTCTCCTGATGACTTTTTTGCACTGGCACTGAAGAAAGAATCTATAGTCCTGCAGTTCACTCTTTTCTGACTCATTTTGCTGTTTCTATAATTAAAGTACAAAAGTGCACACTACATAAAGTAATTGGCTTTATAGAACAGCACAGCACTGCACACACATTGTTGACATGTACATGTACAATAACTGAACTGATTTAAATATGCAAGAATACATTGCAGACATGATACAAGAGATGATCAGAGACTGCAGACATGATACAAGAGATTACCATAGACTGCAGACATGATACAGGAGACAATCAGAGACTGCAGACATGATACAAGAGATGATCAGAGACTGCAGACATGATCCAGGTGATAATCAGAGACTGCAGACATGATACAGGAGATAATCAGAGACTGCAGACACGATACAAGAGATGGCCATAGACTGCAGACATGATACAGGAGACAATCAGAGACTGCAGACATGATACAAGAGATGATCAGAGACTGCAGACATGATACAGGAGATAATTTAGAGACTGCAGACATGATACAAGAGATGACCATAGACTGCAGACATGATACAGGAGACAATCAGAGACTGCAGACATGATACAAGAGATGATCAGAGACTGCAGACATGATCCAAGAGATAATCAGAGACTGCAGACAGACATGATACAGGAGATAATCAGAGACTGCAGACATGATACAAGAGATGACCATAGACTGCAGACATGATACAGGAGACAATCAGAGACTGCAGACATGATACAAGAGATGACCATAGACTGTAGACATAATACAGGAGATAATCAGAGACTGCAGACATGATACAAGAGATGACCATAGACTGCAGACATGATACAGGAGACAATCAGAGACTGCAGACATGATACAAGAGATGACCATAGACTGCAGACATAATACAGGAGATAATCAGAGACTGCAGACATGATACAGGAGATGATCAGAGACTGCAGACATGATACAGGAGATGATCAGAGACTGCAGACATCATACAAGAGACGATCAGAGACTGCAGACATCATACAAGAGACGATCAGAGACTGCAGACATGATACAGGAGTTGACCATAGACTGCAGACATGATACAGGAGATAATCAGAGACTGCAGACATGATACAAGAGATGACCACAGACTGCAGACATGATACAGGAGATAATCAGAGACTGCAGACATGATACAAGAGATGACCATAGACTGCAGACATGATACAGGAGATAATCAGAGACTGCAGACATGATACAAGAGATGACCATAGACTGCAGACATGATACAGTAGATAATCAGAGACTGCAGACATGATACAAGAGATGATCAGAGACTGTCGGCATGATACAATAGATGATCAGAGACTGTAGACATGATACAAGAGATGATCAGAGACTGCAGACATGATACAGGAGTTTATCAGAGACTGCAGACATGATACAAGAGATCAATGCAGCCTCACCAGTGCCCATTAAATGCAGCCTTATCAGTGCCCAACAGCAATAAAAAAAAATTGTCAGGAGTTCCAATGATCAAGTCTGTCGGTCAGTTTTTCAGGGGGACCTGACTGGAAAGCTCAATGCATTCCTATAGACAGGCAGGTGTAAATGGCCTATTTATACCTGCCTACCTCCTCTCCGATTTGCTCTAAAAAAATGGAGGGGGATCTGTCCTCTTCTGTGTTGGCAAATCGGATTAGAAGTAGTTGGGTGTAAACAGACAGCCGGGTCCGTTTACACCCAGTCGCTCATAGAGTAGAGCAGGCTTAGTCTGTGTTTGCTCTACATAAAGTTGGCGGATACAGATGTGTCATCCGCCCACTCTCATCCAATCAACAGACAGCCAATCCCCTGCTGAATTAAACAGAATCCGTGAAAGGGGCCTAATGTTGTTCCTAAAATGACAGCAACATTGGTTACATTGTTTTCCTCATAAACTCACCTGTTCTGTTTCCTTTAAGCTATAAACTTTTGTACCACAAAATACCAAAATATTGCGCGGAAAACCTGAAAAATTTTGCTCAATTGCCATGTCAGTGTTTAAAATTCAGTGTTAGATTTATTGATTTAACAAATGTTTCCAAAATGTAAATATAAAAAATAAATTCAGGTGGCCAGATTAAAGCACTGTTTGCTCTTCTGCAGCTCCACATTTAAAGAGGGATTTCCCTGTGAAAAAAAATATTAAAAGCCAGCAGCTTTAAATACTGCAGCTGCTGACTTTTAATAAATGGACACTCACCTGTCCCAGGATCCAGCGATGCCGGCAGCCGAGGCAGATCGATCGCTCGGCTCTCGGCTGCTGCCGCCACCATTGTAGGTGAGGGAATCAGGAAGAGAAGCATTGTGACTTCACTTCCCGGTTCCCTACTGCGCATGCGCGAGCCACGCAGCTTAATAGGAATGGTCTGCGCTGTCTCTGGGACCCGTGTGTGTCCCAGCAGACAGCGCGCATGGACAGGAAGAGGCATAGACTCCTGTGGGAGTCTATGCCCGGAAGTGGGTGAAAATACCTGTCTTTGACAGGTATCTGCACCCCCTCCCCCCTGAAACGTGCCAATTGTGACACCGGAGGGGGGCGGGTTCCGATGAGCAGAAGTTCCACTTTAGGGTGGAACCCCACTTTAAATCAATATTCTGCATTATAATTAGATTAACCACTGGCTGACCCGCTGCAGTACATATACTGCAGCAGGTTGGCTCTATTGCACGAAACGACATACCTGTAGGCCATTTTGTGCAATAACCAGCGAAGATGCGCGTGCTGATTGGCCACCCACGATCGCTCCCCTCAGAGATAGGACAGCGGTCTGCAAATGTCAACAAGGCAGACTGCCGTTCTGTCAGAGATAAACAGAGTGATCCTGCTAACCAGGAACACAGATCACTCTGTTCATCACAGTTAGCAAGCACCCCCTAGGCACACAGTTAACCCTTTGATAAACCCATGAATTGTTAACCCCTTACCTGCCAGTGTCATTAGTACCGTGACAGTGCATATTTTTTAGCACTGATCACTATTAGTGTCACTGGTCCCCAAAAAGTGTCAAAAGTGTCAGTTATTGGTCCGATCTTTCCGCTGCAATGTTGCAGTACCACTAAAAATCACTGATCGCCGCCATTACTAGTAAAAAATAATTAAATATAAATGCCATAAATATAGTTTGTAGACGCTATGAATTTTGCGCAAACCAATCAATATACACTTATTGGTATTTTTTTTTCTCAAAAAATATGGAGCAGAATACAGATTGGCCTAAACTGAGGAAGCAATATTTTTTATAGCAAAAGCAAAAAATATTGTTTTTTTTTTTAATTCTTGCTCTTTTTCTGTTTATATCGCAAAAAAAAAAAAAAAAAAAACGCAGAGATGATCAAATGCCACCAAAGAAAGCTCTATTTGTGGGAAAAAAAGGACATCAATTTAATTTCGGTACAGCATTGATTGCACAACCGCGCAATTATCAGCCATTCAAAGTAACGCAGCGCAGGATCACAAGAAATAATCATACATAATGGCACACATGTATTTTGCGATTTGTCACATAACATTCATTCATACTTTTACTCACGTTTAGGCAATTCTTTTGGTACTCTGGTAAAGGGAGGGGTACCGTTCCCATGCAGGAGCAATGGAGTGGAGATGGATGGGATGGATGGATCCAGTAATCTTCTCAATAGTGTATGTAGAATTCACTCTGTAGACTGCACTGCACTGCGCAAACCGGTGGAGAAGATGGAGGAGGTGGGTGGAGCTAAAACTAACTCAGGGGTGGCAGAGCGGAGGCCTGTAGCAAGGACAAGATGGAGGGGGGAGCTGGGTGGGTGGGACCAACACCGTCAGGGGCGGACTCCAGAACTAAGATTGCTGGTGCTCTGCAGACTGTGCTGGATGCCTTAGTTTTTTAGCCAAACAGCCACTCAATGTCTCAATCACACTGTGATTGATTATCACAGTCACTGGCAT